>NW_007246863.1:182180-222219 GCF_000164805.1 Carlito syrichta
TGGGCGACCGAGTGAGACTCCAACTCAAAAAAAAAAAAAAAAAAAAGAAATCCACTACTAGAGCCAGTATGCTAATATTTCAGGCCACTATAGGGGAGTATTAGTATAAGACTCTTTTTAAATGTGATGCCCCAGTTTACTGTTCAGAAAATTAAATTTCAACATACCTGGAAATAACTAACTTGATTTTTTCCCTCTCCTCACTGTTTGATTGAACTAGGTTGTCATCACAGGCATTTTAACCCTCCCCTGACCATATTCTTAATTATTGAAAAAATATTGCCTTTGCAATTCTTGTTTACATTATCTTGAATTTTCTACACATAAATTTTAATGTCATTTGCATTTCTAAATAAATACAGGCTCAGAATGAATTGGATTAGGAAAGTGGGGTGTTTGGGGCATATTATTAAAGTGGATAAAGAATAACTAAATTAAATCTGGCAAAGGAGTAATATCAAATGTGTAAGAGCAACTGCTTTGTCTATCCTGCTGCCTTTTAAAAAGAAAAGAGCTAATATGTCTTCTCAGGATGATCTATAGAACCTAGGATAAAAGAAGTGTTCAGAAATGTTTCTTAAGCAATATATTTTCTTGGCATTTCATTTCAGGGGAAATGTTGTGAGCTGATTAAACTACAGATTGTCTTAGAGTCAATGAAAAATCATGCTCATTTAAAAGAAAAAAGAAAGCTGTGGGTTCAAATAACAAACCATTTTTTAGTATAATGGCCTGGGACATACTACATTTCATCCTAAGGCACCATTGGTTGCAAGACACATCATTATTTTATGTTTTACTGAGGAAGACAAAAACTACCAATATAAATTATAATACACAATTGATAGTGAGAAGTGTCATTAAAATGGGGTAGGGAAGATATACAACTTAGAACTGGTGAAATATGATGATAGGTGCTCAGTAAATATGTGAAGGACAGATGGATGGATGGATGGATGGATGGATGGATGGATGGATGGTTGGATACTTGCTCCTAACTCTTTGAGAGCAAGAACTCAGATTGGCTCATGTACATCCATCAAAGTAGCTTGCATAATGCTTTCACATGGTGTTAATAAATGTCTATACAATTGAAGCAATAGCATTAAGGGCAGGTAAATTTAAAAAGAAAGAAAAGAGAATTGAAATACTAAGTAAGCCATGACAGTGGAACAGTGAGTGAGAGAAGGTCTCGATTCCTTTTGGTCTTTATGGGATCACTATATTGAAGAGTGGGGAAAACCCCAGGAGTTTTATTTGATTCTGGGGAATAGATTGTCTTAAGAGCTAGATCTGTTTCCACAGAATGAAACTTTTTCCAGAACTCTTCACTGCAAGATATTTGATAAACAAATTTCTAAGCTGGACTTTGGAAATGATTTTATTGAATCATAATGCTAAAGAAGGAAATGCCCATAAAGATTAAAGTCCAGCTCCCTTGTTTTAGAGACTTATAAACATTCACTCATTCATTCCTGAAACATTTCCTAAGTGCCTAACATACAGCAGACACTATGCTAAGTATAAAGGATTCAACATTGGAGGAGACAAAAAGCAGATAATGATATAAATGGACGAATGCCCACAACAGGAACAGGTTAGGGTGCTCTGAGAGCACAGAGGAAGAAACTCTATATGAGGGAACTAAGCATAGGAGATAATGTGGTTTGTATAAATTATAGTTACCTAGGGACATATTTGGGTCTTGGCTCAGTAGGGCTATTCATGAGAAATACTTCTGGTTTTGATATTAATTTGAAAATCATACATTGCTATAACTTTCTACTCTCCAACTGACACTTAGCTTATTCCAGACATTTTATCTTTAAGATTCTCTAATGCTCATAAACCTCCAATGGCTTCTATTTCCTACCAAATAAAAGTCCTTAGCCTAGCATTCAATTCAGTTTATCATAATGGCCCCATCTTACTTTTGCAAGTCTTAGCTTTTGGATATCTATGTCATCCATCCTGAGGTAACTACTATTTTCTGAACACACCTTGGACATTCCCATCTCCATCCCCTTGCTCCAGTTCTTTCCCTAGGCTCTGTACTGGTGTCTCCTCTCCATTTTCCACGAGGCATCTATCATTTTAGCCTTCCTCTGTATACTGTAGAGGCAGAGTGCCAAGCTACCTGTAGGGCTCCAGCACTAGCTGGTTGACTCTGAAGTGCCACCAAATAGGATCAGATATGAGTAATGCCCTCTTAGGGTGCTATTGTGAAGATTAGGAAAGACAAAGTTTATGAAACACTTATTAGAGAACTGGGTAAGAGGTCTTTTGTTCTATCTCCTTCTAATTCTTTATGGTGTTTCTTGTCTCCTATCTATCACTTGCTATCTTATTGCTATTTACATATATTTCTTCTCAGCAACATTGTTAGGGAACAAATGTAGGGATTGTGTTAGGAATCACCTTTAATACCTAACATACTATTATATATATGGTAGGTTTCAATCAAGTTTTTGAAAATGAATCTTGGTGGGTATGAATGGATGTATGATGCAGTGAGGTTCAGTGGTGGTGGTGGTATTTGTACTATGTCCACAAGGCTGACCAATTTCAGTGACATGGCATGGTTCTCAATAAGTTGGCAATATTCCTAGAACAAATTTCCATATAAAACAACTGCCCACATTTCTTCTCTTTGAGACTCTTTCACACTAACCTAGGCAAGACATTTTGAAAAACAGAAAAGTTCTGTCCTAATAAGAAGTTTTGGAGAGTATCTTCAAGTCTCATTCCTGAGGCTGATCTCTTTTATTAAACCATATAGTTTCTGAGGAGACTTTCCAGCAGGTCAGGATGATGACTAGGGAAGGTGGCAGCAAGGGACAAAGTCAGCCCTTATGTGTTCTAGACTGAGTGCTTCCACTGACCTCCTTCAATTTGTTTAGAAGGAATTGTCTTGAAGCTCACCTCTGCATAAACTCTCAGCAGGCAGCCAGGTGTGTCTGGTCTTACTCTGCCTATAAACTTTAGGACGCTGTGTATCCAATTCTGCCAACTATAGTACAAACTGTCTTATAAAATAAGTACACAGTGTCGACATATAAGCCTACTTTTCAAAATAATGGACTATTTAGCTCCATAACTGGGATTCATCTCTCCCCACAAAGCCACATTCCCATCATGCCTTTCCAAATGTGAGAAGTCCTCACATTCTAAAATTATATATATGCAAGAGATATATGGAGAGATTCTCCCACTCTTCAAGTTTATGGTTGAAATAGCACTTGGAATAGTGCCTTGAAAGTGGGCATTTCATAGATATTTTTTGAATGCATATTGAGTGAAATAAAGTTTGGTTCAGAAAGCCATACTGTAGGATTTATTTGTGACTGGCAATAATACTGTTCCTTTTCTCTCCAGAAAGCATTATATTACTTCTTAAAGGCAGCAAAGGCTGGGAGTGCAAATGCCATGGCATTTATAGGAAAGGTACATGCTTTATCTTGATCAATATTTTTCATTTCTTAAGAACCTAAGAAATTAAGCTGGGTGCGGTGGCCCGGGCCTGTTAGTCCCAGCTGCTCAGGATGCTAAGGCAGGAGGATTGCTTGAGCCTAGAAAACCAGCCTGTGTAACATAAAAAGACTCCATCTCAAAATAATAATAATAATAATAATGATAATAATAATAAATACAAACCTAAGAAATTAGTGACAGGGCTGTTTCATGGAAGCAGGGATATTCCTGAAACCTGAGGGTGGTATTCTTGAGGTGACAGTTTGAGAAAAAGTCCATACAAGAGCAGCCTTTATCCAGGGCACCAAAAGCAGCCTTAAAAATGCACCTGGCCCAGTGCCCCTCCACTGAGGTTAGCTATGAGCCTATGAGTCACCTCCCGCCCCCAAAATGTAACAGGAGATTTGGGCTGGTTGAGCCCTGGTGACTGGTATGGGCCTCAGCCCAATCAGGCTCTTTTATCCTCCACCCCTGGAATGAGAGTCAGCTCCAGGCTGACCAAAGCCCCTTCTTATGCCTCCTCTGATGGGAAGCTTCTTATGGCTTCTGAACAGCCTTGGGGAGGGCTCCCTAGCGAGACATGTTCTTCTCTCTCCTTCAAAGACCATTCACTCCTGAGTGCTGCCCTTGGCTTCCTGCAGCCAATCTGCGTTAGTAACCATGGGGACCGCTTCATGACACACAATACATTTAGATGCAAGAAACGTGAGAAAACACAAATAGTGTCCATTTATTTGCCCTCAGGCAAGGTCATTCTAGAACGTAAGCAATAGATTGTACCCTTAGTTTTTTTTGTTTGTTTGTTTTTTAATCCTTAGTTAGAATTTTGAGGTAAAATTCAAATATCATAAAATTAACCATTTTAAAGTGTGCAGTTCAATGGCATTTTCTACATTCACAGTGTTGTGCAACCATTACTTCTAATTAGTTTTAAAACATTTGCATCACCGTCAATGTCCTCTGTTTTTTCTATCTTCTTTTCATTTTTTTCCCTAGATGTATTTAGAGGGGAATGCTGCCGCGCCACAAAATAATGCCACTGCCTTCAAATACTTTTCCATGGCAGCCAATAAGGTATGTCATTAACACATTGTAATAAGCACAGAAAAACAAATTGTTTCTATTACATGCACACTGGTGCCAAAGGGTTGATTTCAAAGTCCCAAGCCCAGTTCATGGGCCTGCAAGGAGTTTTGTGTCCTGGAGAAGTACAATATTGTTGACAATAAAATGTGGGATGAGGGTGGAGGGAAATATGACTTGTCTTCTTGGTAGATGAAAAATGGTAGTGACTTGTACTACCTTGGCAGAGCCTACAGAAGGCCAGGAAGTTGTTCAGCTTTCCCCTTTCCTGTGTAGTAGATGAAACTATCTAGCTTGGGAACAGGAAATAAAAGAGATGAGGACAGAGGAAAGGAAAATTCAATCAGCAACTGTAGTTAGTTCAAGACAAAAACATCCAGGAAATGTCCAGTTTTTTCCAGTCAGATCTTACCCAAAGGAACTGCCCCTGGACCAGACAGGAGGCTGTCAGGGAGGAGGCTAGGGCAAGGTGATTAGCAACATGGTTCTGGAGACACAATCCCTGGCTTGAATGCCAGTCCTACAACTTAAATAGCTGTGTGATCATGGGCAAGCTATTTAACCTCTCTATGCCTCAATGTTCCCATCTATAAAGTGGGAATATAAGAATATTTCCTGATTTTGTTGTCAAAATTTCAGGAGTGAGCATGCATGTGCCTCATATTGTAAAATACTTAACACAGTGCCTGGCACATACTAAGTGAACTATTATCTTTTGCAATTTGGGGTGAGGAAGGCAGAGTAAACTTTGAGTAAGTACCCAAGGCAGAATGGATTGGATCGTGAGGAAATGTAGAAATGGGAGAATATGCTTCCCTCTGTCGATCTTTGCCTTTGTTCCTAGGCTCAGAAAGGCCGGAATCTGTCAGATAAGATGGTAGACACCTCTAAATCCCTTTAATGCATAAAAAAGTCCTCATCTCAATATCCATCTGCCTAACATTGGCCAATGGCCCCGATAAACTTTCTACACCTGCACAGTAGGAAGCATTTTGTTGTCTTACAATCTTGTGCTGCAATACTGGCAGTAAAGATGTGCTTAGATCGGGAATGTTGTCAACTGTTCTCAGTTTTTAAAAGCCCACATGCTGCTTTAGGAGTCTATTTATAAATGACTAGCACCTCAGAGCTGCTGCTATTGTGGCATAAATTACTGAGAAGGCTAGTATTGGGCTCCTCTCCTTTGTAATTTATATGAAATTGTTGCTCAGCAAGGCAGTGATCTGGAGTACCATTAGAGTAGGATGAGAAGGAAGAGCAGACTGAAAAGAGGTAACCAGGAATATCTCTTATAATCTGGCAAATAGCACCAATTTGTCAGACCAAAGGAATAATGCCAAGAAGTTGGGTGAGTAGATTAACTTGGCTCCCGAGTGATTCAGGGCCTGGGGAAGCAGCAGTGATCTGGGCCTAACCTGAGCCATCTTCCTTTACAAAGGAAATCTGAAGCTTATTTACTGTAATTATTCTGAACGGCATTAGGCAGATGTACCCACATACTTCTTGATCAGCACCTGAACAATTCGTTAGATTTCTCATTTATATCCTATCTTTTTTTTCTTTAAAAATTGCTTTTTAAGTTATATCTACACAGAGCTACAGATTTTACAGCCTCTTTTGTCTTATATACTTAGGAACAAGGACAGTTACCCTACATGACTTTGAGCACATACTGGACTACATTCCTCTGGTTCTCTCTCTCACACCACTGAGCACATCAGACCCATCCCCACCTCCATACATTTGTCATATGCTGTCCTTTTCAGAGTCCCCCAGTCTAAGTCCTACTCATCCCTGAGAACAGAGCCCATTCCTCTCTCCATCCAGAAAACCACCCTGCCCCCCTTGACTCCTCCTCTTCTGATCTTGCCCTGCATGCACTCCTCCTGCTGGGATCTTACTGCTTTCTCCCTGGGGCATTTCCCCCTACTGTGTGAAGGCAATGTCCCCATAACTGTAGTAGAGAAAGCGTTCTAGTCTGCAGCAAGGCTCATTAAATATTTGCCAAATAAATTGTGCCCCAGATTCATGTCAGTTAACTGAAACAAGAGCATTGAGTCCTTAAGTAGCAGTTGTATACTGGAGGATTGGTTACACATTTATTTCTTTTTTGGCCCAGAAAGTATTTTGAAAATCAGTAAATTTTACATCCAATTTGGGCCAGCCAACCTTTCTTGGAAAATGGCATGAGCTGACCATAAGGGGCTGCCATTCCATGTGGCAACAACCAACTGGCACAGATAGCTGCTGGAGGAGCTGCTGTTGCCTTCAGATTCTGCTTGATGTGTTGTATTGTATTTCTTACAGTACCTGCCTGGCTCCTGGAGCTGGCTACTAGTGACCTTCGAATTCTAACTAGGCACTCTGTGTCTTAAACAGTGGGTGAGTCAGTGAGTTCCTGAGTTCCCAGGTACCCCAGGGACTCTTAGAAGAGGAAAGTTATTTGTCCTCAGTCTTCTAACACTTCTACTACTTCTCTCCCTCCTTCCTTCCCTTCCCCTATTTCTCTCCCTTCCCTTCCATTTTTCACAACAACTAAATAAGGCTAGTTAGAAAAAGACAGACTTACTAGATGTTGCCACATCCATCTCACTAAACCTTACTACTCCCAGAACAGACTAACCCAGGACTCCTAAGAACACGTGTAGATGTGGTCAGGAGAGAAGAGGGATGAAGAAAGCGAGTTATGTCAACTGTTTTAAATATGAACTGCCCTTAAGGACTATTATAATATCTTTTGATATGCATACTCAAAATTTGGAGTCTTGAAACAGTTTTTGAAATATGCCTTCTCAGCCGGGCTCGGTGGCTCAGCCTGTAATCCCGCACTTTGGGAGGCTGAGGTGAGTGGATTGCCTGAGCCCACGGGTTCGAGACCCACCTGGGCAACTTGGCGAGACCTCATCTCTACAGTAAATCAAAAAAATTAGCCGGGCGTGGTAGCGCTCGCCTGTAGTTCCAGCTACTTGGAAGGCTGAGGTGGAAGGATCCCCGGAGCCCAGCAGGTTGAGTCTGCAGTGGCCAGGAGCGGCCACTGCACTCCAGTCTGGGCGACAGAGTGAGACTCCAACTCAAAAAAAAAAAAAAAGAAATATGCCTTTTCTTTTTCTATGCTATTCCTGTATCATGGAGGGGTACTCCAGCTGCATCCACAATAACTAAATTTATGTTGTAAAAAGAAATTTGGAGTGCTTTCTGTCAGATCCTAAGCTCCTTTAGAAATACTATAAACCTGTAAAACAAACCTACAGATTGGCCGAATGAAAGCCAAATGGCCAACCATGACTCCCTATTCAGTTGCTAGAGGGTGAAATGCATGATGGGACATGGAAAGAAAAGTTTTCTAGTTGGAGAAGTCACTTTCAAGGTTCATTCTTCATTCAAAACTGATATGCTAAATATATTTGGACATGTGCTGAATACTAAATATACTAAATACTCCCTTCCTTAGAATATTCAGAATATTAATCAGAAAATATATGGTAATTAAATTAGCATCAAGTAGAAAAGGAAACGTCAGTGATGTTATAAACAATCAATTTTGAATAAAGAAACATATACCAACAATAATTTACTATTTGTAGTGACTGAATTGAAATTCACAGAATCTCTAAAATGTTATTTGACCATTTATGTCATCCTCTTTTGACCAAAGTAGGTAATGAGTATCTGGATAGACTTTCTTTAAAAAGCTCCTACACATCCTTCAAGACGTAGCTTAAATGTCACCACCTGACAGTTCAATCTCCTACACTTCCTGGCCAAGCCAGGCAGTAGAGAATCCCTCTTCTAGGTATTCACAGCACTCTCAATCTATTTCTACTTTAGGACTTACCCCATTTGACATGACTTTAAGAGGTTTGACTTACTCCTTTAATATGATTCAGGGACCACTAGCTTATGAACTCTCTAAGGCAGGTATCATAGTTTATTCACCTTTTACCTCTCACCTCCTACCTCTGCCCCATGCCTATTAATCAAATCACACACAAAGCAAATTCTAAATGAGTGTTGAGTTTAGAAAAAACTTGACCTTTATTACCTCTTTTCTAGTCAGAGGGGGTTATGAAGATGTGAAAGGAGAAACTTGGGAGGGTCAGAATAACCTGTCTTGATTAATCTCTCTGGGTGCATTTCAGATAATTCAAATGATTTTGCAGCAATTTTCCTTATGAATTTGTCTGGGACTTTACTTGGATATTTAAACTCTTGTAGGGCAATGCAATTGGTCTTCATGGTCTTGGTCTTCTTTACTTTTATGGAAAAGGAGTTCCTGTGGTGAGTTAAATAAATGATTTTATTATCTTCTCAATGTTTCTAGCAATTTATAGGGTGAAATTCATGGTCATTTATTAATTTAAAAAAATTCACCTCTATTATCTAGTTTGCCAAACCATTATATCAGATAATAGAGAATAAAATAATCCAGTGAAATCTTTACCAAGGAGACATAGAGGAACAAGCTTGTGACAAGAATAGCAATTCTAATTATATCATAGAATCATAGATTCTAAGTAACCTTAGAAATCATCTATCCTGAGGATTTTATTGATAGAGAAATTTGTCTTCTTAGTTTAACCTCTGTCTTTTAAGTGACCTTCCATTAATATCTAATAAAACCTACTGTCAATGTAGGAAAAGACATAATTTTGGTAAAAATGAGATATTACTTTCTAATAGAATGTAATATAATAATGAAATAAAAGATATAATATTTCCAATACTGTTTTAATTAGCCTAAATCACATAATGTGCTGTCTATACTCTTAAAAAAGAAGTGGGAGGCAATTGTTACCATGGAGTTATACATATACCTTTGAGTAATAGAGTGCAATTATCTTGCAGAATTATCCTGAAGCACTTAAATACTTTCAGAAAGCTGCAGAGAAAGGGTGGCCCAATGCACAGTTCCAGTTAGGCTTCATGTACTACTGTAAGTGCTACAAATATGACGCTTTATCTAGAATGAAATATGCATTATTAAATCTGCTTTTTTCATAATAAAAATTAAAAGGTTAGTATGAGTAGTGTAGATAGAACATTCAGGCAACAATCTGAAGAATAATTTTTTAAAAACTAAAAGAAAGGATACCAGGAAAGTGCTGAGTCAAACTTTGACTCACCTTTGATAAGGTTAAGTTTGAGGTGTTTTTGATATCCAATGCACACACCCAGAAGCAAATATGAAACTCACAAGAAAGGTCAAACTTGGAGACAAAAGTTTGTGAGGCTCAAACATACAGCTGTTAGTTAAGTGTAGCTGAGATCGCAAAGGGAAAGGAGAGAGTGTGAGAGGAAGGAGTAGTAGGTCATAATTGGAAATCTGGTGATCCTCCTTGCTGTATTGAAGGGCAGGCAAAGAAAGAATGGTCACCAAGAAGGGTGAAAAGGCATGGTCAGAGGAATAAGGGGGAAAAAAGATCTAAAGGGAGCCAAGGCAGCAGAACTTTCAAGAAAGAGTAAATGAATGAACACCCTCATAAAATTCATTGAGAAGCCTGGTTAAAGAAAAAAAAGTAAGAAAGAACTGAGTATCCATGAGACTTGGTGATATAGGGAATGTTGGTGAGGTCATTGAACTTGTGGGATGGAAGCCAGATGACAATGAGTTAGGGTGTAAATGGAAGGTGAGGAAGTAGAGAGGAAGTAAAAATCTTGCAAGCAATGTACCCTTAAAGCAAAGGAGAGAGATGGAATTGTAGCATGAGAGAGGACCAAGACCAAAAAGCAAGTTGTTTTTAAGATGGCAAGAAACCTGAGCATAATTATAATTGATGAAAATAGATTCTGGGAAACGTTGGTGGTATTAAAATCTGATTGGGCCCAGGAAGATGGAAGACTCATTAACCTTGTTAGACAGGCAGGATTTCTCATCTTCAATGACTGGGAGGAGAGAGGAAAGGATGATACAAATGTAAATATGGAGGGATAGGGAGAGATGCAAGTGAGGGTAGAAAATGAGGTTTTCTTCAATAATCTCGTAGGCACAAAGTTGCCTTCTGAGAGCAAAGGTAGAGTGGTTGGGGTAGGATGTCCACAAAGCCATGAAGATTTGCAGTCTTCTCTGTGGTGACTGAAAGAGGGAGCAACTAAAACACTAGGTAATCGGAACATATCTAAATGTCCCCACCAAGTCTTTCATGGTAGAGGTGGTGCCAGGGTAGTAGCAGATCGCTTCATCAAGGAGATCAAATCTGGTCAAGAGGTAAGCTGGCATTTTCCATAGTGACCCAGCAGGATCGCCTGTTTTGTACTATCTTGAAGGGATGAAGTTTGCCTAAGATGGCCTTGTTCTTCTAGTTCATGCCAAGTCATAGACTCAGGATCTGCCAGGTTTTCCAAACTTCTAGAATGAGAATAATAGTAATGGCTGATGTATATTAAGTCTTTGTGAGTTTTAACACATTTGGCCCTCTTGACATATCTACGGGGTATCCCACAGTTTATAGGCAAGCAAACAGCCACATCGAGGTCAGATATCTTGCCTAAGATCACATAGTTAGTGGACCTGGAATTCAAACTCAAGCATTTTTGCCTCCAGAGCTTTTGCTCTTAATTGTTACATGGCACATCCATGCAGTGTTAGAGCTGGAAGAGAATTTAAGGATCATCTTTTGCAAATGAAGTGCCTAAGTGTACCCAACTCACAAAAGAAGTATTGGGAGGGCTAGGACAAGAATCCTGGCTTCTGGGAGTCTGTTGATTCTCTGCCCTAGCACCAAGTGCCTCTCCTTGCTCCAAATATGAGTTGGGTGGGAACTGGGCTTTCCAGAGCTGGGATATACATGCCCCATGCTCCATAGTCGTGGCTGGAAGAAGCTATACTGGCCTTCTGGTGTGAAAGGATGACAAGGATGGCAAGATGTGTCATGGTGGAGATTCTGGTGCTTGGAGACCACCATTTGGTCTCCTTTTCATTAACTTCAGTTATGCCATATTGAGGAGATATTTTCATGAGCCTAAATAGTCCTTCTCAGTGTTTTTCCGAATGGGTCAAGAATATAAATTTCCATATTCTTACTAAAACCAGACTCAACATTTCCCCACCTCCCCTGATAATGGATTTAGTGCAGCTTGACTTTTGTATGGCTTTTCCTACCCTATTTAAAATAGCAGAAATCACTATAACCATTATATCCATAGACTGTAATACAAAAAATTAAATAAGGGTTGGTTCAAAATGATTTTAATTTTCAGCTGGCTCTGGAGTATGGAAGGATTATAAACTTGCCTTCAAATATTTTTACTTGGCATCTCAGAGTGGGCAGCCCCTTGCCATCTATTATCTGGCCGAGATGTATGCCACAGGAACAGGAGTGTTAAGATCATGCAGAACCGCTGTGGAGGTAAATACTTGGCTGTTTTAAAAGTACTTTTCATTTATGATACAGAAGAGGTGATCCTGTCCTTAAATTGTTGATGCCTTTGATTTTATAGTTACCTCTTTTCTTCTAGTTGACCATGTGAACACTGACATTAGTTAGCGAGGAAAAGCAGTGATGTAACTTGGATTGGGAAGGCAAGAAAGAGAAATGACTCCTCCTCTCTCTTACACTTGACTTTTCATCAAGTTCAGAGCTCACCTCAGAATTTAGTTAAGGAGCCCGGGGTCAGCCTTCAATAAATCACCAAGGCCATTTGACACTTCTAGTGGGATTGGGATCTGCTACTTGGGGAATGAAAGGCTTGATTTAGTCTAGAAAACATAGTCCACTTCTTCCCAGAAAGCAGGGACCATAGGTTTTTGATTATTTGGATGACAGTTGAGAAAGTGTCTTCTTTTAGCCTGAGCCAGTGATGCACTTTTCAGAAGAATGCTTTTAGGACCTTAATGTCCTTCATTGATTTATTAAACACATCCGCTGCACCAATATAAATACCTTCATGTTGCAATCTGGTCCCTCTGAAACTCATTTCAAAAGCTGCCAGCTAATAATCTATCTTTAGATTTGCTCCTTTGCCAACTTCCTAATGAATTATGTATGGCTAACCTCTTTTGGTTACATAAGGGCTATTCAGCTGTTTGACATTTGTCCCCCTAGAGCTCTGCACACCTCCCTGACGGTTATGTCACCTGTACCCTCCGGCACTGTTCTTCCCTTCATTCTCTCCTCTCCACATCAGCTGTGGCCTATAACTTGCCCTCACAGAATGGCTAGTGCCCAGAAAGGCCCTTTTAAAAAAATAACAAACAAAAAAAAACCCCACAGGAGTCCATACATTTTTGTTCTGCCAAACAGCCCCAAGTCAGGAAAGTTTATTATACAAATTTAACATAAGCCTGAGGAAGTTTCCCTCAAGACAAAACACAGACACAAAAAATACTTGTAATCTTTGTGCCTATAAAAGGTATTAACTCTTCACCATAAATAATTTGCAAACGCCATGCTTTAGACCTAAAGTCCTTTCCCAACCAGACAGCAGGAAGACTGATTTCATTTGTCATTTGCCTGGGATGACATACATTGGCTAACGAGTCTGCTTGATTTCTCTTCCCATATACAGCTTTATAAAGGTGTCTGTGAACTAGGCCACTGGGCTGAGAATTTCCTGACAGCTTATTTTGCCTATAAGGATGGTGATATAGATTCTTCTCTTATTCAATATGCACTGCTTGCAGAAATGGGGTATGAAGTAGCTCAAAGCAATTCAGCATTCATTTTGGAATCTAGTAAGATAAGTTAAAATTCTCTGCAATTCCCCAATCATACATATGCATACATGGCTTTACTACAAAGGCATTTTAAGCCTTCCTAATGGAATATCTCCTTTTTTTTAGAAAAGGCTAAAATTCTTGAAAAAGAGAAGATGTATCCAATGGCACTTCTTCTATGGAATCGAGCAGCCATTCAAGGTATAGAACCTACATGAAAATAAGCACATACCCAGGCCCTGACCATGGTTATTAATCTGATTTGCTTCAGCTGTGCTCTTGGGCATATCGGCAGAAAGGGGTAGAATAGCAAGTAGTTGGCATTTCAAACTATTCAGATGGTAGGATGTTTGGTTAGAGATCATTTCCAGGAATTTATTTTCTGCCTTATTATCAAGGTCTCTGGTTCAGCAAACCATAAGCATTTTTCTATGACTCTGTCTCCATGGCACCAGAATCGTTCTTTGAAACATGACAATTTTATTCAAGAAGCCAGTTTTCTTGGTCTGACTTCATTTACTGAGTTGTTGACTGAACTAATCAGAACTGTGATCTATGTTTCAATGAGTTTATAGGTAAAATTCCTTATATATCTAAGATTTATTTGATTTCTGTGTTAAAATATCACATTGATTACTACCACAAACTTCATATCTTTATTATAACCATTAGCATGGAAGAATAAAAACAAAACAAAACAGAGATGAGTAGCAGGATCCTCTCCCTTTTCCTGGAGTTCTCAGGTCCCATTTGTCAGGATCACAGGGATCAGGGATATAAGATGCTATTGGTGGGAAAAGCATCAGCAGGTGGCATTTGCATTGCTGTATCTCTTACTATTTTTTTCCCTGAAATTATCATATTAAAAGCAGAGAAATACTGCAAGCCTGTCATATTTGGCATTTGCATATGTGAGAAACTCTCTTGCAATAAGAGAGCAATTTTGCTTCCAATTAGGTTTTTAAAAATCATCTTATGCTAAGGCCAAGTTATCCCTTTTCATAGGAAGCAAATAGGATAAAAAATGATTCTCAGCTGACACTAACATGAGACAGAGGAAAAAGTCACAGTGGTGCCTTCTCCGATTCAACTAAGTGGGTAATGCAGCAGCGAGCCATCAGTGTGATTTCAGTGAGAAATTCCCTTTAAAAAACTCTGTTTTCTAAAATGCAATAAAGACCTTATTTTGAGTGCGGAAACAACACTAGCAATCTCTCAGCCACAGCAAATCAACTCAATTACCACAAATACAGGTTTATTTCAAGCCAGGAAATGGTGTGGAAATTGCACCAAGGAAAAGAGACATTAATATTATACTGAATTTTCCAATATTAAAAAGTCAGGCTGCTAAAAATAATTATGTGTCACAAAAAAGGTCAGGCATAAGTGTCCCTGAAGACATGGCTGCTGAGTGGCTCACTTGGGGTTAGGAAATCTAATAATGAAATTTTCCAATTAGTCACTGGCCAAGCTCCTTTCAGCAGCTACTGCCTGTGAAAAGGTGCTGAACTGCCAGACTCAGTCACTACCCTGTGACTGTGAAACTGAAGTGGAAATGCTTCCACTGTCAGTGGATCCCCAGAGGAGCCTCTCAGAATTTCCACATGCCCCCAGTTAGTCCTCCTCATTAGAATGGGGCTGAATCCGCCTGCAAACCAGCTTATTCACTGTCTTCCAATTCAGAGATCTCAGGAATCCAGCTTATATCATGTAAAGCTTGAAGATACATGGAATTGTCCTATCCCTTTGTGGGTATGCCCAGAAAAAACTTGGGGTCATAGGTGAGCAGCTTGGGCAAAAGTAGAGATGGAGTAGATTTTGTCTTTAGGGCTTCACAAGCCTCCTTCCTCTGCAGGTCCTTCCAGATACCTCTTCTGGACACCATTCTTATAAACCCTTGCTCCCAATTACCTGTACATTTTGAAGCATTTGGAAAACAAACCCTGATAACTAATGTCTTTGCCAGCTTAAGAATTACATAATGTTAGCTCTACTCAGAGATAAAGATGGCTCGTGTTGTTATATCTCTTAGTGGTATCTACATTTTGATATGAAATTCTAGAAGATTAAAAGAACTTTGGTGCCCAAAGGAATATATTCTGAAGTATTGTAGGCACTGCACTAGGCCAAATGGGGAGAAAATTTTGGAAGGAGTCCTATATCACTTAATGATATACCTCAGGCCATACCACACAGGATACTTCCTCTTTTTCTTTGTCCAAATAAGCCAAGACTTAGTAGACGGCCTGACCATAGCTGAGATGGATGTCTTAGATGAATGTTCTTCATCTTTTCTTTTCTTTCTGAGTTGGAATTTCACTCTGTTGCCCAGGCTGGAGTGCAGTGGCACACTCATGGCCACGCCAGCGTCAACCTGCCAGGCTCCAGTGATCCTTCCGCCTTGGCCTTTCGAGTAGTCAGAACTACAGGAGTGTGCTACCATGCCCAGCTAATTTATTTATTATTTTATTGTAGAGACGAGGTCTCACCAAGTTGCCCGGGCTAGTCTTGCATGAGCGGGCTCAGGCAGTCCACTTGCCTCGGCCTCCCAAAGCATTGAGATTACAGGCTGAGCCACCGAGCCCGGCCCATCATCTTTTCCATTAACATTGTCCTAGTGCAGTAGTCCCGGACCTTTTTGGTTCAGGGACCAGTTTCATGGAAGACAACTTTTCCACGGACTGGGGAGGAGGGGGAATGTATGGTTTCTGGATGATTCAAGCACATTACATTTATTGTGCACTTTATTAATATTACATTGTAATATATTACAAAATTATTGTTTTGATATGAGTCTGCAAGTGATTGACTTATTATAGTATCTTTGCAGTCAAACCTCACCGCTAATGTTAATCTGTATTTGCCACTGCTCCGCAGTTCTAGAATCACCACTTCAGCTCTACCTCAGATTCTCAGACATTAGATTCTCATAAGAAGCACACCACCTAGATCCCTCACATGAACACAATAGGGTTCACACTCCTGTGAGAATCTAATGCCACCACTGATCTGACAGAAGGTGGTACTCAGGTGGTAATGCAAGTGATAGGGAGTAGCTGTAAATACAGATGAAGCTTTGCTCACCCACCGCTCACCTCCTGCTGTGTGGCCTGGTTCCTAACAGGCCACAGAGCAGTACCAGTCCATGGCCTGGGGGCTGGGACTCCTGTCCAGTGAATGGAAAAATAGACACCAAGGAAACTCATAGGGGTCATCTCTAAGTGGACATCAAAAGACTGAAGTCTTACATCTTTAAAAACCACATAACTTTTTTCTACTTGACATATCAATGTCATATTCTAAACTACTTAACATCTAAGGAAAACATTTTCTAAAAAATTTTCTACCACTTCTATCCATTCATTCCATAAATATTTACCAAGTACCATTCTGAGTTCTAAGACTCTATCAGTGATTAAGAACTTCAAAGTAATTATCCTCAAGGAATTCCTGCCCTCATGAGGAAGAGAGAAGATAAACTAGAAAGCAAATAAGTTAACAGTGACAAGAGGTGTGAGGGAAATAAAACATGAAGATGAGATAAATAACTACTGAGGTGGAGGTAAAGGAGTTGCTTTAGAAAAGAGAAGGCCTCTGGGAGGGAAGTGGCGATTGTGCTGAGGCCTGAATGATGAAAAACCAGCAATGTGAGGAATCAGAGGAATTCTGAACCTGCCAGGCAAGGGACTTGAGGACTCCTAATGCAGGGATCTTGTTCAGGGATCCTGAGGCAGGAATGAGCTTGGTGTGTTGAAGGAATATTAAAAAGGCCAGATGTTTAAAGCAGAGTGAGAAAGTGACATGCAACAAGGTTCTCAGGGAGACCAAAAGCCAGTGAGGCTGACTTGTAGGCTGAGTAAGGAGTCTGGATATTATTCCACATAAGAAGTGAACCCATTTACAGGGGAACAATGTGATTTTATTTCATATTTTTAAAAGATGACCCTGACTGTTGTGAGAAGAACAGATTGAAAAGTAAAGATAAAAGAACAGTTTGAAGGCTTTTATAGAATTCTAGACTTGAATAAGTAGTGGAGAAGATATCAAGAGACAGATGTGTTGTAGAGGTAGAACCAACAGGTCTTGCTGATGAATTGGATGATGGAGATGAGGAAAAAAGAACTAGAAATAATTTATCTAGATGTATGGCCTAGATAATGATGGTGCTAGCACTGAAACAAGGAAGAAAATAATGATTTTGTTTAGAGGAAGGGCCACAGAATGTGAGGAAATCTCTATTGGACATGTTAAGTTTGAGATCCAGGTAGAGACATCAACAAACAATTTTAAGAGTCTAGGCTTCAGGGAGAGATAGGACAATAGATATAAATTCAGAGATAGTTAATATAAAGATAGTCATGGGACTAGATGCGGTCACCTTGAGAGAGAGTTGAGATGAAATAGAGTGGTGGAGAGAAGTGGGGAGGGGAGGAGTGAGAAAATACAGAAAAAAAGAAAAACAGCAGTTAGGAACAAGCCCTTGACAAGCCAACATTTAGAAATTGAGTAGAGGAGGACCCAGTGAAAGTTTGAAAGAAAGAGCCCCTGAGGTAGGAGGAAAATCAAAAGAATGTAATACCACAGATGCCAAGAGAGGACATGCTTGGGCAGTTGGGCCCAGTGACTTTAGAGCTGCTCAGAGGTCAGGTGAGATGAGGACAGAGATGTGGCGATGGATTTGGTTGCATGGCAGTCACCCACCACCTTCAAAATAGCAGTTTCATGGCAGAAGGGGTCAGAAGCAGTTTGGATTGAGTTGAAGTCTGTGGGAGGTGAAGCTTTGGAGACAGGGAGTGTAAAACACACTTTGGAAAGGTTGATTGTAAAGGAGAACAGAGAAATGGGGCATGAGCTAGAAGGAGGTACCACAGGATAAAGAGAGGGTTTATTTTTGTTCATAGAAGAGACCAGAGTGTGTTTGAATGGTGAATGTGATTGACTTGGGAAATAGGGCGACAGTGGTGATGCAGGAGAGTAGGGCTTCAGGAGTGATGTCTGAGAACAAGAGGAGTGGGGTAAGCTTTCCGAGAGTTGACCTACTTTCCTTTTTTTGAGTCGTAGTCTCACTCTTGTTGCCCAGGCTGGAGTGAAGTGGCATGCTCACAGCCACCACAGACTTGACTTGCTAGGCTCAAGCGATCCTTCTGCTTCAGTTTTCCAAGTAGCTGGAACCACAGACGCATGCCACCAAATCCGGCTAATTTTTTGATTTATTATAGAGACGAGGTCTCGCTATGTTGCCCAGGCTGGTCTAGAACCCCTGGGTTCAGACTATCCTCTCACCTCCGCATCCCAAAGTGCTGGGATCACAGGCATGAGCCACTGTGCCCTGCCGACCTACTTTCAAAAAATGAATAGAAAAGGTAAAATTTATGCCTTGGGCTTCAGGATGAGGTAAAACATAATAATAAAAATTTAAAATTAAAGGTACAATTTGTAGTTTTTTGTTCTTTAAATACATTTGCACTATACCATGGGTATTTTCCTATAATAGAAACAGCATTGAGTGTTATAGTTTGTGTTTCATAAAGTATATATCTAATCCTGATTTTTTTTCTTGCTTTATATTCATGTGTGTGTATATATATTTATATTTTAAAGGATTGAAAAGGACTGAAAAAAAATCATTAGGTTGACTTCTTGATAGCTATACATAAATCATTTGAGTTATGGTCCTTCTTTTTCTAATATTTCTATCAGGCAATGCTTTTGCTAGAGTGAAAATTGGAGATTACCACTACTATGGCTACGGAACTAAGAAAGACTATGAGACAGCAGCCACACACTACAGCATTGCTGCCGACAAATACCACAGTGCACAGGCCATGTTCAATCTGGCCTATATGTATGAACATGGGTTAGGCATCACAAAGGTAATTGCATTGGTAATCACTCAAACCTAGTAGTGACAGCTGTTGGGAAGAGAAAATTTATAAATGTTTTGAATTTCAAGGATGTCATCAGTGTAGAAGAAGGAAGGAAAAGATTTAACATTTGCCAAGTTCCTCCCATGTGCCAACACATATTATTTACCTCAATGTAAATCCATGAGTTAGGCATTATTTTTTTTATTTATGTCAAGGACATAACTAATGAGTAGAAGAAAGCTATGTTAGACCAATTTGATTCATAACTTCCTGCTTTTTCTAGTAAATGCTTTTTCCAGTGGGCCCTGCCTCCATTTTCCTCCACCTTTAGGCCTTTTTCCATTAAAATTTCCACTGACCCTTACACTCTCAGTAACAAGGAGAAAGTGGAATGAGACCAGAGCTGGTGGTCATTCTAGAAAGGCCCAAGAGAATGAATCTTCATTCCCCCAGGATTACACCTGACCTGAGAAGACAAGGCATATTCATTTAGACAGAGAGCTCACACTACAAGGTGGTGGTGTTGGGTAAAGCTTTTAGACAGTGAGTGTATTTAGGGCAGAAGATGGTATCAGGGTCTCACAGAGTAAGAAAGGTGTATTGTGTATCAATAGTGATAGCCAGCATTGGGTTGTGTATGTGTGCTCTGTCATTTACATCACACAACTGCTAGTGAGATAAGCCCTATAACTGTCCTCAGTGTAGGCATCAGGCAGCTGCAGTGCAGAGAGGTTAAGTCATTTGGCCAAGCTTGCTGAGCTCATCAGTGGTGGAGCCAGAATTTGAGCCCAGACCTGTCTGACCCCCATTTTCTGGTGAAAGAGTGAGTCTTACATTGAGTCATTCTTAGCACTCAAGCATGTGTTTCTCCTCAGTAGTTATATTCCTGGCTGCATTTCTAGAGTCAAATAATGTGGGAATTATCAGCTTTTATGCTCTCTTCATTCTTCCAGTTGTTCTAGTAACTGAGAATTGTTGGTAGGGAATTTCCTATCTGAGAGCTGTTAATGGTATACATCGCAGTCAAAGGCCTCTTATTCAGTGGTACAGATCCCTGCTGTCCCGTCCTCCCTTTTGGCTGATTGTTTTTCATTAGCCCTGGGACTCTAAGAGACTGCAAGAATGTCAAACCTAAATCCAGGCTGTTTTCCCCATCCTGTGTTTGTAAAATTTGGGGGAGAATGAGACAGGATCGAATAGCTAAAACGGATGATTTTTAGGATGTTATTTAACCATCCCCGGACCACCTACCCATCATCCACCATCAGTAAAACAGAACTAATGATACCTGCCCTACCCCAGGCTTTGAGAATAAAATGAATAAGTCTTTGTGAAAGGGCTTTGTATTCAAACTGTGTGGAATGACTGTTATTTAGATCAGAAGGGAATTTGAGCAACCCCCTAAATAAGGCTTCAGTTTTATTCATTATCTTCTGTACAAAACATAACATGAGAGGAGCACTGTCTATATAAAAGATAAAAGTGTCCCCCACTCCATGTGTTAAATTCACATTAGTCCTTCTCCCCATCCCAGCCCACCCCAATGCCCCCCATGTCATTCAAGAAGGAAGGGCTTGATCCCCTGGACAGCTGTATCCTCATCACAGTGAGGCCATTTTGCCTTGAGTTTCTGAGTGTGGGGAGAGGTGTAGTCTCAGGACACATGGCCAACAGTGCAGGAGAGGGCAAACTGCCTGCTAGTGTCCAACTGAGCAATTGTGTCACAGGGTTTGATTTTCCTCTTTGAATCTGCACTGATCTCTTTCCTGAGCACTTTCTTCACAATGTCAAATGATAGTGGTCGAGAAACACATTTCATAAATTCAGAAAAACACTTTGAAGTTTCTCTCTGACCACTTTTCTATTCTCTTCTGCCAGAATTCCTGTTAAATCATGAGTAGTTCATCTTTATCAGTCTCTCTCAGTGGCAACTGTATTTTTTCCTACAGAAAGTCTTTACATTTAAAAACAAAAACAAAACAGAAGCAGCTCTTAACCTCAGACCTGGATATCAGAATTTCACATTGAGCAAATAAGGAATCTTTGCCCTTTGTTTTTATTAGTTTCTTTCATTTAGGAATTAGAAAAATAATAACTAAGTACCCAGAGGCATCTTGCCATCTCATAGTTAAATTAACAAGGAGATATCACCTTTTCTAACTCTTAAAATGAATGTCCTGATAATTAAAAGCCCAAAGCTTGTTCCAACAAAATCAAAGAGGGAAGGAGAATAGACCTTTCTAGGATTTCAGTCACCAAGTAATTAAGCATTTCTTCAGCAAGTCACTTTGCAATCTTCTTAGTTAATCCTCATGTAAACCAGTAAGAAGTATGAGGACAATATTACCACCAGGGTAGGGAATCATACTTTATAAACTTTACATTTAAGACCTTTGAGGAAGACAATGAGATATAAATCAACTCTTGGTAGATCAATGTCAACACATGGGCCATGGTTGTTATCATCTATATTTAGAAAAGGAAGTTGTGCTAGAGTGAAGCTGGTGAGTTATTCCAACAGCTGCTTCACTGAGACGTGTCTCAGCCAATGAGCTCCTTGATGTAAGCTGTGGTCTAGGACTGCCTACATCATTGTTCTGGGAACACTGAATAATACCTGGAGAGGAATTGGGAGATGATCTGAACTAATGTAGAAATATAAGCATGCAGCCCACAAGCTGTTATGAAACTCTTCTTCAGTGTATGCTTGATTTGTAAGTTCTTCAGAAATGTGACCATGAACAAAGCCTGTTGCCCTGGTCATTCCTTCTGTCTCAGGACTGAATTCCTGCTCAACACAGTTCATTGCAAAGGTCATTCAGGGGTCTTCCATTTCAGTGATCTCTATTTATTTATTTATTTTTACTTTTTTATTTTAAATATGTGAGGTACAATTCAGGGTTAGGTATGCAAATATTCATTATGCAGGTGCACTTGTTGATGAGGTGTGTCCCTCACTCCCGGGCAGTTTCCCACTACTGTCAATCCCTTTCTTATAATATTACGATAGTTGTTCAAGGTCCGCTTATGAATGAAAATGTGATACTTGATTCTTTGTTTCTCTGATAGATCATTCAGTATTATAGCCTCTAAGTCCATCCAAGTTGCTGTGAAGTTCATAATTTGTGTTCTCTCTTTAAATCTGTGGCAGAGACGGCTCTGTCCACCAAAGTTTTGTAATCCCCATTCCATAGTGAGGACTTTTGGCTGGGGTGCACCTGTCTAGTGAGAGACTGCTCACTTTGCAGTCATGTGCTAGTTCTTGATGATGGCATGGAAGTAAACGTGAAGGTGTCATTTATTCTTGGTTATGGCAGCTGAGAAGTGGATGGAACTGCTCTCTAGTGTCTTTCCCTTTCATGGGCTGAATGCAGTAGAAGATATAGAGGCCCTAGGAGACTGCAAGACCACATGATGGAAGGATCTTGGCATCCTCAATTGACACCTCAAATAAATTCACCACCCACCAGGAACACACACTGGAATGTTGAATGAGAAAGAAATGAACTTCTATTGTGTTAAGACACTGAAATTTGGGGATTTGTTACAAATACTAGTATTATCTTAATTAATACATGATCCATCTAACAAAGCTCTACCAGGTTATTCTTGAGAAAGTATAACTCTGGTATTATCACCCCCTGTATCCTACAAAACCCCCTCCCTAACAAAACCACCAAAAAATACAAACACACAAATATAAAGACTCTTGTTTACTTTTAATTGCCTAGTAAAGTCCAGACCTCTACCCCACATTCAAAGCCCTCTTTGACTTAAGCTACCTTGATCATTTTGGTTTGATATATCACTTTCCCCCTATGTATAGTCTAGACTACTTTTTACTTCTCCCCAAAGGCCTTGAACTGAGCCCTCCTGGCCTTTGGTCACATCACCTGTTTTGCTGGAATGATCTTCCCCCTTATTTTTGCCCATTGTATGCCAGTCTGTTTTTCAGAGAACAGAACCAATGTCATCCCCTCCATGAATCCTTCAAGGACCGCCTAGATTTAAAAGATATCTTCTTTTTAACTGCCATGTACTGTGATCTGCTTTTCATTCCCTTGAATATGTATCAAGTGCCTGTTCTGTGTCAGGAAGCACTGTGATTAGTTCTGAGGACATAAGAACAAGACAGCCTTCAAAGAGCTCACAATCCACTACAGCAGAGATGTTCGTAGCTGTAGTTAGAGCCCCAAATGGCTAGCACATACCTGCACACACACATTTGAAAAGAGTTTAAAATAAAATACTATAAACATGTTAAAGAAGGAATAATTAATTCAGGTGAGGGGATTCAGGGCAATCAGGTTCTGTTCTGAGAAACATATAACAATTTTTTTAAGTGGAAGAAAGCATACTTGTTTAAAGACAATGGCTGGGAAAGCTATCCTAAAGTAAGATAAAAGGTGAAAGGAAAGTATCCTCTGGAGAAGAGTTTCAAATATATATATTTTCACCTACTAGTTAACACATTTTTGGATCCTGCAGAGGAAACAAAACCACATCTACCAAATAATTATAAATAGAACTGCCATCAAAAAATAAAAGTAATTATGATACAATGCTTTTTTATTTCTCATTTGTCTGGTCTGACCGCCCATGGAGTGTTAGAGTTGAAGCTTTAAACACCACAATATAATTATTTTCTGGAAAGGATAAATTAAAGTTAGATGTTTAAAATAACTCTCTCAGAAAGATGGCAGAGTAGAACACATACTTCTTAGAGATGGTCATAACCTTTTGTGAAATAAACATCTATCACCTAGTGAAATAATTAGAAATATATAAAACAATATTTTGTGTATGAAAAGCTTTAATTGTAACAGAAAAAAACTCTACAAAAAACAAAATGTTCCAAAATAGAAATATATATATATAAAATGTATACCATGACATATATCAGTATACCATGACATATATCAGTATAATTATGTGATGGTGCACTGCTCTACTATGTATTTTATAGCCTAGTGGCTACATGAGCATACTAGAAGCAGATAGTCTGGATATTTGAATTCCAGCCCTGCCACTTACAAGTAAGTGACTCTGCGCCTCAGTATCTTCATCTTCAAAATGGAGTTAATAGCCAGGTGTGGTGGCTCCTGCCTATAATCCCAGTACTTTGGGAGGCTGAGGCAGGAGGATCACTTGAGCCCAGAAGCTCAAAACCAGTCTTTACAAAAAATCAAAAAACTAACTGGAGTGGTGGCTCATGGCTGTAGTCCTAGCTCCTCGGGAGGCTGAAGTGCAAGGATCACCTGAGTCCAGGAGGTTGAGGCTGCAATAAGCCAGGATGGCACCACTGCATTCCAGCCTGGGTGACAGAGTGAAACCTTTTCTCAAAAAAGTAAAAATAAATAGAGTTAGTAATATGCTCTCTCCTGTAGAATTGTCCTGAGGATTAAATGACAGTAGTTATTGGCACACAATATTTAGTAGTTATTAACCATTATTAATATATATTATATAACCATTAAAATATTATAGACTTATAGACTAGAGAAATATATTAGGACATGGCATGTTGTCTGAAATATATTGTTAGGTTAAGGAAGCTGAAGAAAAAATATTATGCAGAGTAAAAATTTCCTAAATTAAAAGTATGTATACATGATTATATATTAAAAATCTATAAGAATGTATAAAATATTATCAGTAGTTATCTCTTTACAGTGAGATTGCAAGTGGCTTTTTTCTCATTGAGTTCTATATTTTCCTATAACTAACATATGGTATATTTATAATAAGAAAAAAAGAACAAATTGTTCAAAAATACCTTCCCATTCACATGCTCTGTCTCAGGATAAGAAATTTTTGATGACACCCAAAGATCTGGGACTAGAAAACTCCTGCGTCATGTAACTTAAAATTTTTTCATAACCTAGTTACTGTATTGCAAGAGAATTTCATATCTTTGAATTAAAAGAAGCTATTTTGAACATCTGAGTATTGGACAGTACTCACCTGACATTTGAGTTAGAACATGCTATTTAACAAGAATCTGTAGATCAGTTTACATAACCTCCTAAATCACAGAATTCAAAGCAGCATAGATTCAAATATACCACAGAAAAGTTAAATCTAGGTGGATTAGGTATGCAATGGACTTCTCATTGAATGAACCCTGGCCATCACCAAAGCACTGTCAAGAGGAAATTTTTTTGTTTGTGTGATTTGGAGTTTTTACTAAATAGGGTCAAAGAACGAGGAATTGTCTCAAGTCTGGTACTAAAATTTCTTTTCCATGAGTTGCTCTAGTTAGTCAGTAGCATTGAGGAATTTCTTTCTCTGGGAATTTTAAAGGCAGATAGACGTTCACACCTCCATCCCACTCTATCCCACCTCACCCACCCCTCTGCAAACTGTGAGGTCTCCTGCTCATCCCACTTTAAAGGTACTTCCATTTTTTGCTATAAACTCATTGACTGAATTGTCAGACTTGTATCTCAAGTAATAAACTAGTAACTATTGCTTGCCTCAAATAAGAATGAATGCCTGCAATATTGACACAGACTGTCTTTCCCTGAATGTCCCTTTCAAGTCAATATGCCTTTCATGTGTGCTACTGACATAGCCATTATAATCTACAGGGTGCTTTCATGTGAATGCACACTAAATTTATTGGAATTAGAGATACAAATTAGAATTTTTACAACATCTATTCTCTGTTGCCAGGAAGATTTGTTCCAAACAGTCTCCTGAATTGTAAGAATATTCTTCTTTCTCTAACAAATCAGTTTACCAGACCACAAGACTTCGGAAAAATATAAAAAATGACAAGCGGAATGCAGCTGAGAGAAGACACCACCCCCAAAAAACAGGTGTAGCAAAGGCCTCAAGGATCTATCGAAGCCTGGGTGATAGAGCAGGAAAGGCAAAGAGATATTTGGATGACCACAATTTGAGAAAAATCTCTCCTCTTCTTCCCTTTCTTTTGAAAATAGTCCATGATCATCCAAGCAAAATACAGTTCTGAGACTGACCCAAGACACCTCAACCTTTAAAAGCAACAGTACTTAGCCTTTTCATTACCTTTTTTTTGGCAAACAAATAAAAAATAAAGCAAACAGATAAAACAAGCCATAAGTAGGTGGAAAATAAGGAAAAAAATTTTTTATCTGCCATGGCAAAATGTAATGAAAAAAATTCCTGATAATTTAGGAATGTGTCATTTGAGGAGTCAAATTTCAACATGAGAGCCAAAATAATTTCTTCATTTATCCTGCAAGTGCTATCAAAGACCCGCAATATACTAGGCACTTTTTTTTTTTTTTTTTGAGTCAGGGTCTCTGTCACCCAGGCTGGTGGAGTGTAATAGCACCATCACAGCTCACTACAGCCTCAGTCTTCTGGGCTCAGGTGATCCTCTGCCTCAGTCTCCTGAGTAGCTGTTGAGACTTCAGGTGCATGCCACCATGCCCTGCTAATTTTTTGTTTTGTTTTTTTGTGGAGACAAGGTCTTGCTGTGTTTTCCATGCTGGTCTTAAACTCCTAGGCTCAAGCAATCCACCTGCCTTGGCCTCTCAAAATACTGGGATAACAGGTGTGAACCATTGCTTTCAGCCTAGGCACTTTACTAAGCACTGAGGATTCAACAGTGAACACAGTCCAAGCCCTTGTTTTCAAGGACATGGAGGCAGACAAATGAATCAATGAATTCTGAAACTTCAGGTATGATACATACTATGAAGATCATCAGAAATTTTAAATGATGATTACTTACTATCTGTATTTTTGTCTTAGGGGACTGTATTATTAGTATCTAGTGTTCTCTGCCCCCTTCATTGGAATCACAACCAGTAGCTAGTCCAGGGGTATGCAAGAAAGTTCTTTGGAGATTGTATTAGTTTTCTATGACTGACCAGGCTCGGTGGCTCAGCCTATAATCCCAGCACTTTGGGAGGCCAAGGCAAGTGGATTGCCTGAGCCTGCGAGTTCGAGACCAGCCCTGGCAACTTGGTGAGACCTCATCTCTACAATAAATTTTTAAAAATAAGCCGGTGTGGTAGCGCACGCCTGTAGTTCTGGCTACTTGGAAGGCTGAGGTGGAAGGATCGCCGGAGCCCAGCAGGGTGACGCTGGGGTGACCGTGAGTGTGCCACTGCACTCCAGCCTGTGTGGGAGTGAGACTCCAACTCAAAAAAAAAAAAAAGTTTTCTATGGCCGCTGTAACAGATATACCACAAAACTTGGTGGGCTAAGACAACATAAATGTATTACCTCAGTTTTTCAAGGTCAAAGGCCCAGAAGGCTTGACTGGGTCCCCTGTTTGGGGTCTCACAAAGTTAAAATCAAAGCCATGTCCTTCACTGGAGGCTTGGGAAGAATCCACTTTCAAGCCCATTCAGATTGTTGGCTGATTCAAATTCCTTTCCATTCTGAGGCCTCCTCCAACAGTGGCAAGTTGAGACCCTCCCATACTAAGAATTTCTCTGAGATCTCCTTCCGACACATCTCTCTTCTGTCCACAGCCCTGTTTAATAGTTTCCATTATCATATGAAGTTCACCTGCATAATCCAGGATAATCTTCCTATCTTAAGATCTGTAACCTTAAAAATATTTTCAAAATCTCCTTTGCCATATAACATAACATATTCACAGTTACCAGGGATAAGGTTATGAACATCATTGGGGCAGTGGTGGGCATTCTGACTACAAATATAAAATATGAAACTTCAATCAATAGTTTCTGTTTACTTACCCCTAAAGAATCTTCACCAAATGAGTATGGTCTGTTCTTCTATTTCTAGGACATGCACTTGGCCAGGAGATTATATGACATGGCCGCTCAAACGAGTTCAGATGCTCACATACCTGTGTTCTTTGCCCTCATGAAACTGGAAACTATGCATTTGCTACGAGACATCCTGTTTTTTAACGTAAGTTTGTCTCAAATAGGTCCTGGATCTCTGGAATCTCCAGTGAGCAACTCTTAGGAACAAAGTGACAGGGTTCACCAGGAGAGCCTCTTGTGGACTGGCTTTCCTGTGAGAAGTAAAATTCAAAGTCTGCACTTACCATGAAGAGCAATTATGCTTGTTATATTGAGTATGTGTTGATGCTAGTACAACCAGTGAATTCATTCGGAAAATATTCTTTTCAACACATACTATGTTCAGCCTTAAGCAAAGTGACATGTGCTATATATACTTGTTCAAAACATAGTTTTTGCCATCAGTATCTGAGACTGGTAGACAGATGGCAGGGTACCACAAAGAGACACAGTTTTTAAGAAAAGTAGAAATTAAAATGTATAAAATTTGAGGTTATTCTAAAGATGCTAGTTAAGCCCCCTGTGACAGCTGTAAGCAAATGAAGATCATGTCTTCTAAGGCTGGGGAAAGCATGGGGATTAAATGGGGGAAGGCTTGGTGGTGATGGGTTTGGGAGAAGATGATGTTTCTGAGTGGAGTGGAAGGCTTGAATTTTCTTGTGAAAGAATGTCTTTTGCCAGCAGTTTACAATGAGATGGAAATGGATGGACTTGGATGACACCCTGGGACCATACTGGGATTTATTTCTGATTGGCTTCATTGTTGCAGTGCTGATTTTCTTGCTTATAAATTACCACCGGTAGGATCTGGATCTTAGGAAAACTTGCTCATGGGAACCAGTTCACTCCAAGGTATCCTCAGTAAATAAAGAATTTCCTCATCCAAATCAAGACTCTGCTGCAATTTCCCACTCAGGCCTGTGATGGAAAATGAACAAAACTTGGGGCCCATTCTAGGGAAACAACTTCAGGCTTCCTGCTTAGTTGAGGGAAACATTTGGAGGATGCTGGGGACTGGTCAACTAAGACTTGGGTTACAAACCTGTCATGTTAGTGAGCTTGCTGGGTTAGGAATGAAAACCACCTCCTCCCTTTCAAGAGGACAAGTTGGGTTTCTTGGCTTCTACAGCTGTACTGAGATGAGAAGAAGAGGGAGTATGGGAAGGCATGAATACAGATCCCTCAGAAGATGATAGAGACAAAAATGTACAAATAGACCTTGTACAAATAGGTCTTTTAGGGATGACCCTGTGAGTGACCTGTAGCCCTGTTGAGCGATGGCATCCCTTATCATGTTGTGCCTGAAAGGAGGGGAGTTGAGACTGACCTGAACTCCTCACCAAGAGGCCTTTTATCAAACAACCTTAGTAGCTGTGTAGTGAACAAAGCCATCTGTGGTCAGTACAGCATCATAGTCCTTGTCCTCCATCCTCATCAGAACCCTGTTCTCCGTAGGGAGTCTCCCATAGAGCCCCCAGAGAAGGAGTTGATACCAGCCTCCTTCCACAGAACCTAAAAGCTCCAGACACCCAAATCTCAGGTCAGGGGCCAATGGACAAGCTGGCTGGGCAACTATATCTCACAGGTGTTATTTCAAACCTGTAAGTCTTCAAGTTGTTAAGAAGCAAGTGATAACTGGGACAGTAATATAGAGAACAAAGAACATATTTTGGCATTAGATCTGAATTCATTCTAGTTCCATTATTTCTTTTTGTTTGTTTGTTTCATTCTGTCACCCAGGCTGGAATGCAGTGGCATGATTACAACTACCGCAGCCTCATCCTGCTGGGCTCAGGCAATCCTTCCACTTCAGCCTTCCAAGTAGCTGCAACTACCACGCTGCACCACCACGCCCTGCTAATTTTTTGATTTATGGTAGAGATGAGGTCTTGCCAAGTTGCCTAGTCTGGTCTCAATTCCATGGGCTCAGGCATCTCTCTCACCTCAGCCTCCCAAAGTGCTAGGATTATAGGTGTGAGCCACTGCGCCTAGCCCTAGTTCCATTCTTATCAGCTATGTGATCTTTTCTAGCTTCTCCTAGCCTCAGATTCCTCCTGTGTAAAACGGAAGAAATTATATCTACCTCCTGGCCTCACTATGCAGATGGAATAAGAAAACAGAGTAGAGTGAGACTGGTTCATAATGGCTCCCTAATGTTCCTTTCTCCTCCTCTCAGCCTCACCACATCCTCTTCTCTACAGTTTTCTGGCATTTCCAGAGAGGGGAACACAGCAAGTAACAGTAACTCCACCATTCAAGATTTTGAGGAAAATCTAAAATTCTAATCCTCCTGTCTCAGACTCCCAAAATGCTGGGATTAAAGGTGTGAGCCACTGTGCCTGGCCTGGCTTTTAATTTTTTTTTTTTTTTAAGTTGGAGTCTCACTCTGTTGCCCAGGCTGGAGTCGCCCAGGCTGGAGTCGCCTAGGCTGGAGTTGCCCAGGTTGGAGTGCTGTGGCACACTCAAGGCCACCCCAGTGTTGACCTGCTGGGCTCTGATGATCCTTCGCCTCAGCCTTCCAAGTAGCTGGAACTACAGGCATGCGCTACAACGCCCGGCTAATTTTTGATTTATTGTAGAGACGAGGTCTCACCAAGTTGCTCAGGCTGGTGGTTTTTAATTTTTAAAATTTAATTTTACATTGTATTTTATCTTATGTTAAAATATATGATTCAGACCAGTGCGATGGCTCATATCTGTAATCCCAGCACTTTGAGAGGCTGAGACAAGAGGACTGCTTAAGCGCAGGAGTTCAAAACCAGCAACATAGTGAGACCTCGTCTCTATAAAAATAACAAAAATAGTAACTGTGCATGTTGGTGCATATCTGTAATCCCAGTGTTGATGACCCAATCAATCAATCGGCAGCTATCTCTCACAGTCAATCAGAGTGAGAGAGGCAGGAGCTGGGAAAAAATGGGCGTTTATTCTGAAAACTGGAAATCAGGGAACAGGCTCGGGTATCGACCAAAAGAACTGTTCCCCAAGGCAAATTTTACATTCAGTATTTATAGTTAGGACAGGCAATATCTTATTTATTTCAACTATTGATTAATAGCATCTACGTGTCTCATGATCATACCCAAAGTTTCTCTTTAATCACTGTTTAGTCTTTTCAGCACCTATTGGCATAAACCAGTGTCTAGACTACATTAGTCTTGTTCATTTGAAAAACAATCCCAAACTTATGTTCACATATGACCTAACTAACGATTACATAAGACATGAATCTAAACTGAATACCACAAAAGTGATTTACATTTTAGGAAATGAGTAGTACTCTTTAAGAGTTTCAAGGAGTTTCTCTTGAGTCTATCTCTCATCTTTTGAAGGTCTTTTCAGAGACTTGTAACTTTTTCATTTCTCACAGGCAACTGTTTTCTTCAGCACCGGCTTATTAGATAAATTGGCCTTCCAAACCAGTGGGCAAGGCCATGCTAGCACAAATGAAAGGGGGTTACATTCCAAGGGCAGTGAAGGTAGGGGGAGAAGAAGAAGGGAAAAAAATGTGCACTTTAAGTTCAAGTTGTTTATGTTCAGCTTGGTCTTAACTATAAAAATAAGCCTTTGTTTTTAAAGTTCTGCTTTGGTTATTTTAAATAATCAAAATGGTCACTTCTTAACCTGTTACATCAGCTACTCAGGAGGATGAGGTAGAAGGATCACTGAAGCCCAGAAGGTTGAGGCTGGGGTGCACAATGATGGTGGCACTGCACTCCGTGATGATGGTGGCACTACACTCTAGCCTTTTTAAGTCAGAGAACGAGACCTCAACTCAGAAATGAATAAAGCATATGATTAGAAAACCTAGAATTCCCATTATTTTCATAATCCTTCACAAGTTAGTTGGCTGTGAATATTATCTTGGCTTTGTTCAATTTTCAACAACCTCAATGAGCTTTATCTGAACATTTCTCCAAGTTCTTCCAGGTTCTCCCATCATCTCGTACTCTTGCCCACATCATTGTGATAACAAGAATACACTGACCCACAGCAAGTGCACAGAGAGTCTCCAAAGAGATTAACTCCTTTAGAACCAAAGAGAAAGGTAGCAACATCCATCCACCCTCACAACAGCAGGCAATGATCCCTGAGCAGTCTGAGGTTGTCTTCATGTCAAGAAAATCAGAAGGTTTGTGAATCCACAACAGCTGCAGGGCCACTGGGCACTGGTCCCGCAAACTGGCAGCAGAAGTAGATACCTGCCCCAGCCAGTACAGAGGCAGCTATGAACAGGCTGGGAATGGATTTGAGGTAGGCCAAGTTATTTATACTGAAGGAAACCAAAATATTTCTCCTTAAAATACTGAGGCTTGGCTAGCTAACGACAGCCAAAATGTAGAGGGACTTTCTGCCTTTCTGCTGTTTGCCTAAAGGCAGGACATAAATCCTCCCTTACTGGAGACAGCCACTTAACAGCCTCAAGATGGCACTAACAGACGCCAGAGAAATCCATGGGCAGACTTTACTTCACTGAGTTTCTTCTCACATTTTTCTTGCCTTTGAGAGATTGGAACTGCTCCCTCTTTTGTCTTGACACCGCTCTAAAATTTATTGCTCTTTTTAAAGATACTATTTAAGCAAGGCTCAAAGCTGTAAGTCTTAGGCCAATGTTTTGAGAGAGTTACTTTCCAGAGAGAGTTACTTTTCTCCCACGTCTTGAACATGGCACTTGTTATCAAACGTGTTTGTTTTCCTCTTGTTAATCTGTCTTTTGTTTCAGGTGAGCATATCAGCCATGAATTTATGAGGGCTGAGAAAAGATTACGTATATTTTTCCCCTTCAACACACTCCACAGAAATCTGAAACCAGGCTGGAAGAGGAACTAATGCTGTGGGAAGGAAAGGGCCCCCTTAAAAAAGCCTCAGATATATTTCAAATGTAGACAATGTGGCATCTTTGCTGAGGCTCCCTCAGAAGCCTCAGATTTGCATTTAAGTCGTTTATTTGATACTGCAAGAAATCTAAGTAGGAAAAGAAGCCAGCACAGGTAGTTATCAAGAAAGTTACCAGCTGGGTGCAGTGACTTAAGCCTGTAATCCCAACATTTTGGGAGGCAGAGGCGAGAGGATTGCCTGAGCCCATGGGTTTGAGACCAGCCTGGGCACCATGGAGAGACCTCCTCGACAATAAATCAAAAAATCAGCTGGGCGTGGTGGCACATGCCATGGCTCCAGCTACTTGGAAGGCTGAGGTGGAAGGATCGCCGGAGCCCAGCAGGTCGAGGCTGCAGTGGCCGTGAGCGTACCACTGCACTCCAGCCTAGGTGACAGAGTGAGACTCCAACTCAAAAAAAAAGAAGAAAGTTACCACTGTGGGTCACTAGAGTTCGATCCCCATGAGAAACTCTGGTGGCCCATGTAAAACATGTACCTCATAGTTATCCTACCCCAGCAACAAGGAAATAGGATATTTATTCACAACTATCAGGAGTCATTGGTTGGGGGATGCTTTAAGTGGAGCAGTTTATTTCCTGCACTACCAACTCCTCATTTAGGCAAGTGGAGCCACTAGACATGGCCCTTGGGCAAACAGATGCAGACACAAGAAGGCCTGAGAGGTTGGGGTGGGGGATGGCCTCTGGGGCGGCTGCTTTCTGAACCCTCCCAACCTTTCCTGCAATAAATAATGCAGTGAGTGAGCACTTGCAGTGTCTGCCAAGAACCTGAGAAATAAAAACCACCCTCAGGAAGCCTGCGATGTGTGGTGTAGAAGAGAGAAGGCCCCACCGTGAGGGCATCCACCATGCGCCAGGCATTTTCTTAGCATTCCCTTACTTCGTCCTCCAGACCTTCTGGGAGGCGACATTCTTCTTCCCATTTTATAGAAATGTCAGGCAGTGATCTGATTACTTCTTCAGCATAGTATACCCAATAGCAGGTGATACGGACAAGATTCCATATCAGTGTTATGTTGCTAGCTGATGAGCAGTTTGTGCCTCCTGAAGAAATGCCAACACTCGCAGAGTAAGCGGGTTGACAAATGAAGCAGTGTGTTGGAAGAGCCGGGGGTAGTAAGTGGGCTGTGACTGGACTGCTTCTGCCAGGAACTCTGAGGCAGGAGGAGGTGGTGGTGGCAGAAGTGTGAGAAATGGTCAGTTTTGCTCTGTTTCCTTGTCTCTCCCCATCCTACCTGCCTCTGGCTGCCGCATGGTTGGAGTGTAAATGGCTTAGGGAATAGAAAAGATTTTGCTAAGCTCCACAGAAGCAGCCCTACCCAAGTGCCTGCTGAGCATGGAAATTTGTCACATCAATTCCCATGAAGCACTTCTGTGGCTTTCTTGGGTATTCTCTGCTTGGAACTGTCTGTCTTTGTTTGGGATCTCCCAAAAGCACAGCTGCAAACAAGAATTTGGATACAGGTTGCTCATTTGGGAGGTGTTTCCCAGGACTTATAATTGAGGGAGAAAGACAAAAAAGTTAGTTGCTGAGGTGAATGCTGTAGGCAGTGAGGGTTCTATTATACCAGGATCTGAAAAGTTAACAGAGTATCTCCCACAACTGTCTGCCTGAAAGGCCTTTAGGTCCCTCCCCCAGCGGTTCCCTTCTCCATCATTGGAGGATTGCTCCCAGGGTGCACCAACTTCTCCTCACCCCTTCTGGGCTGCTTCAGAGGCTTTGGGGAGGTCTCTGAGGCAGAAAAAGACCCAAGCCTTTCCTGAGTGTTGGGCACAGTTAGCAGGAGTCTGAGCTTGTGGAGAAGTGTCTTCTGCAGCTGCCACTGAAATCAGAGGGCAGCGAGAGCACCCTCCTGAGCCCAAGGCCCTGGTCATCCACTGGTCCATAAACAGGCTCTCTTGGATGGGACTCTCTACCTATGGTCATCTGAATAAGGGCTTCCAAAGATATCTATGTCCTAGTCCCTGGAACCCATAAATGTTATATATCCAAAAAACACTTTGCAGAAGTGATTAAGTTAAGGATCTTGCGATGAGGAGATCATCCTGGATTAGCCAGGCAGGTTTTAAATGAAATCACAAGTATGTATCCTTATCAGAGGTAGAGAGAGAGATTTGACAAAGATAGAAGAGGAGAAGGCAATGTGACCACAGAGGTGGAGAGATGTGACCACACCCACAGAAGGCAAGCAGCCACCAGAAGCCGGAAGAGACAAGGGTTGGATTCTCCCTAGAGCCTCTGGAGAAATGTGGTCCTGCCAATTCCTCCACCCCAGACTTCTGGTCTCTAGCACCATGAGGAGATAAATACCTGTTGCTTTAAGCACCAATTTTGTTGTAATTTGCTATAGCTGCAGGAGGAGACTAATACACTGTCTCCTCTCTGGCTAGCGCCAGGCTGACTCCTTTTCTTGTGTCCTTTATCTGGTCCCTGAGAAACACGCACTCACCCCTGTGGTGGTGGAAGGGCAGTGCACTCCATAGGCAGTGGGGTTTCACATGCTGCCTCTTGTCTCATTCCCACCTCCTTCTCAGCAGGTAGCCTTGGCCTTTCCCACTAGGCATGTGTCACATTCCAGTCCACTGTGTCCCCCAAGTCCCAGGGACCACAGATGAAGTTCTCCAAGTGGCTCCCTCATAGCCCCTCTCCTTTGGCCAAATTGGGACATCAGGGGAGAGCTCTGTCTTTCCTTCCCCCATGGGAAATGCAACAGCTACGAAAATCCAGGGAACTTTTGCACCGCCCTCCTACTTAAACCTTTAAATGACCTCCCCTCACCCCAATCCATCTGTAAGTCCCAGCTCAAGTCCCTTGGTTTATAAAATTGGGGCCACCTGGCTCCTCTTGTTCACTCTCAGCCTTTGGGCGTCAACTAAACAAGGATTAGAGAGTACTGTTCTATCACCCAGAAATCCCCAATGATTTCTTCACTGAGACGTGTGCTCTGGCCTGGGCAGTGGCAAATGACCTCTGCATTCCTGGATGCACCAGGAATGATGCTGTGGCCTTAGTCACTCCACCTTTCCAGCTTCCCAGTCTCCTTAGGAAAATGAGAGGACCAGGCGCAGCTACAGTTCCACGGCCACACACTGTCCACGGTGCGCCCACGTGCAACCTCTGAACTAAGTGAGACTCCCTGCCTGTGGGAGGTTAGTGAGGTTTCTGGAAGACCAAAGAACTCACATTTGTGCCCTAGAGTATATGTCTGTAATGGGATTGAAAACATAGTGTTTGCCCACTTTATAATAGAGTCACAAAAAAGCTCCTGAGGTATCAGAATGGGAATTCAATTTTTTAAAAAATTTAGAAGTAACTGTTACTAAAGAAAGAAAGAAAAAAGTCAACTCCCACCTTGGATTCCACGTGAAGTTCTGCTCCATGTGGAGCTGTAGGTTTTGCTACGACTTCTGCCTTCCCTCCATTCCCTACTCTGCCAGAAAGAATTCTTTCTCCCACAGAGTATTTTGCTTGTATGGGATTATGTAGGAAAACGATTCACCTCCTCCAAGACACAGCCTTTTTATAAGAAGAGGTAGCAACCCACAGCAACAATAAATGTGTCATTCTAACAATAGCTTGGTATTAACAAGAAAAATCATAAAACTAAAAATAGTGATTTCACTAGAGGTAATTTGAGAGAAAATAGTCACGTGCTAAATATGCATTTCCAGAGGCACAAAATACCTGAAGTTTTAAAGTTTCCAAATGCTTGAGCCCCGACAGCTCCTCTTCCCAGGGGAAGCCAGAACTAAAGTCACCAGATAAAGAGAGCATCACGTTTTCCAGGTAAGGACAACCTGGTGCTGAGAACAGGTCAGCACTTGCCTAAGGGCCATGCTGCCAGTTCCTGGAGAGACTGAGGATTCAAACTCAGGACCAACTCCAGAACCATTCTATCCTCCTCATCTTAACTTAATATCTTATGGTTAAATACAGCTCTCACTAGTAATATCTACTATTTTTCATTTCTCCCATTACAAATATTAAAGTGGGCCGGGTGCAGTGGCTCAAGCCTATAATCTCAGCACTTTGAGAGGCCGAGGCAAAAGGATTACCTGAGCCTGTGAGTTCGAGACCAGCCTGGGCAACATGGTGAGACCTCATCTTTATAATCAAAAATCAAAAATTAGCTGGGTGTGGTAGTGCATGCCTGTAGTTCCAGCTACTTGGAAAGCTGAAGTGGAAGGATCGCCTGAGCCCAGGAGGTCGAGGCTGCAGTGTCTGGGAGTGTGCCACTGCACTTTAGCCTGGGCAACAGTGTGAGACTCCAACTCATAAATAAGTAAATAAATATTTTAAAGTGGACAAAATTAAAATTCTGTTTTAATATCATGTTTGGAAAATTCTGTCTTGATATATTTCAAAACATCATAGAGAAAATCTGACTCATACAAAAACCTGAAAGGCATCATTAATTTTGCCATGTGATTCATTAACAACTCAGAATGGAATATGAAGTCCTTTTTTTTCTTTTTTTCAGTTGGAGTCTCACTCTGCTACCCAGGCTGGACTGCAGTGGGGCATGCTCACGGCCACCGCAGCCTTGACCTGCTGGGCTCAGGTCATCCTTCCACCTCAGCCTTCCAAGTAGCTGGAACCACAAGCTTGTGCCACCACGCCTGACTAATTTTTAAATTTGTTGTAGAGACGAGGTCTTGCCAAGTTGTCCAGGCTGGTCTCAAACTCATGACCCCAGGCAATCCTCTCGCCTCTGCCTCCCAAAGTGCTGGGATCATAGACATGAACCACTGCGCCCAGCGGAATATGAAATCTTGATCAGTGCCATTGACCAATTTGATTATGATTGTTCTCTGTGCAACACTGACTTTCTACATTGTCTGATTTTCTCTCCCATTATCTGTCCCCTCCCCAGTCTATGTAAATATGCTTTCCAAAGATAGCTCCCTGACCAGTGTGGTGGCTCACACCTGTAATCCCAGCGCTTTGGGAGGCCAAGACAGAAGGATTGCTTGAGACCAGGTGTTTAAAACCAGTTTCAGCAACGTAGTGAGACCCCATTTTCTACAAAAAAAACCAAAAAAGCCACACCAAAAAAAAAGATAACCCCCTTTCCAGATGGACGATGTCCGGCATCTTCCGTGGGCAGGCTGCCTGCCTTCTTTGGCATCCCACCTCAGATACCTGTATTCCTTGGCCCGAGGAGGTTCTCCGGCTGCAGGAGCACTGTTGGCCACAAGACAGGTGGACCAGAAGAACCAGGTAGTTACCGCTCCAGGAACAGTCTCCTCACCCCTCAGTGTGCTGATTTGCCGGATATGTTTTGCAGAGTTTCTCAGAAGGTACCCAGCAGGAGTGAACCCCAGTTGTTCACTGCAGAAATCTGCTCATTGACACAGTTACTGGCTCTCATCCCTCCCACCTCCCACTCCCTTACCTTCCCACTCCTCTCCAAATAAACTACATGCACTTAATTCCATGTTTCAGACTGTGGTTTTGGGGAACCCAAACCGAGAAGAAGTCTAAGAAAAGACCATGTTAAACATACCAGAGGAATAGAGGTAACAACCAAGTTGGGAATAACATCAGCATTTATTTATATACCCACTCCATTGTCCCCTCTGTGGGGGCAGGGGCCATTTTTTTATTTGTTCACCAACATGTCTTCAGCACCTAGTAATGCACCTGTACATAATTGGCCTCAAATACTTTTTCAATGAGTGAATGAATGAACGAACACATCTGAGGATTCCTAGAGCTCTCCTAAGGTTTTTCAAATGTTAAGGTGACAAATTATCCTATTACAAAGAAAGGTTTATAGAAGAGAAATATAAGTAAAACAAACTTTATTTTCTTCTACTCTCATGGAACACTTGTGACATCAACTGTGAGGGAGGTTTTCCCACAGCAGCTCACCCACTAACTCTCTGGACACCAACTGGATGTCCTACATTTCAATTCAGTTCTGAAACTGTCTTCTTGGCATTCACTTTTGATCCCACAAGTTAAAGGGCTTAATCCCACAAGACTGTCTGCCACTTCAGATATTAATCCCACATAGTAGAGTCCCACATGACCCATATTTTGTCTGCCTTTGTTACAAATTGGGGGTTCCCAAGAGTTCATCATCAGGCTTGATAATTTGCTATAAAGTTTCACAAAACTCAGAGAAACATTTATTTACATTTACCGGTTTATTCAAGGATATTATAAATAACACAATGCTCAGCCAGGCAAAGAGGTACACGGGGTGAGGTTTGAAAGGGTCCCAAGTGCAAGAGCTGTCCCTGGAGAGTGGGGTGCACCTCCCTCTGCATGTGGATGTACTCACCGACATAGATCTCTGAACCCCATCTTTTAGGGATTTCTATGAAGGCTTCTTCACTACTTAAGTGTGATCGATTATTAACTCAGTCTCCAGCCCCCGTCCACTTCCTGGAAGATGGTGGGTGAGGCTGAAAGTCCCAAGCTCCTGGTCATGTCTTCAAAGGGTGAGGCTTTGAAGAGATGCTCGCACAGCTCAGCCTCGGCTGCCAGCCTTCAGAGTTGGTCAGGTGGTTGCCCCTCTTCTCCATGAGTTTCACTTCGTCTTCTAGGAGGTGGTTCTCAGGCCCTCATCCTAAAGCTATCCAGGAGCCCGTCAAGAGTTGTGTGATTAGAACAATTATCACCCAGGAAATTCCAAGGGATCTAGGAGCTCTGTGTCAGGAAACAGACTGGGATCAAAGACCAAATATTAGAACAAAAGACACCCTAGCCCCTCTATCAGTGAGATTACCAGAGTTTCAGGAGCACTGTGCCAGGAACCAGAGACAAAGACCAAATATGTATTTATTACATAACATCACATGAAACAATGTAATAATCATCTATGCAATCTGAATGAATGAAAACATCTATTTGAGTTTGAACAGGACAATACCAAATTATAGAGAGATTAATTTTCTTAAAATTAACCTTTTTTTTTTCCATTTGACCCAGGGCTTGGTAGAGGGTTTCAGGATGGTTGAAAAGCCGCCTGGTGGCTGGAGGGGAAGGCTTGGGCAGAAGCCCTGAGGCTTTGAGTGGGGCCCTTGGGAGGTTGCTAGGCTCCTAGTCATGCTTGAGGGTCAGCCTTTGAAGAGATGCTCGCCCAGCTCAGCCTCAGCTGCCAGCCTGCAGAGTCGGTCAGGTGGTTGTCCCTCTTCTCTGTAAGTTTCACTTCGTCATCTAGAAAGTGGTTCTCTGGGAAGTCACAGAGACGAGGGTCTACACAGACAGATCCCAGGGCATGAAGAGCCAACAAGTCTTGGTTGAGGGGCTTCCATGGTGTCCAGGGTTCCCTCCCGCCACCC
>NW_007246863.1:222241-299565 GCF_000164805.1 Carlito syrichta
CCTGCTGTCTTGAGCTGGCTTCTGGCCATCCAGAGGGCGAGGCCACCACATTGGTTTTGCATCTTCAGGACAGGATCACTGGGCACAGTGGCTTACGTCTGTCATTCCAGCACTTTGGAAGGCTGAGGCGAGAGGATTGCCTGAGCCCAGAGGTTCAAGACCATCCTGGGCAACTTGGCAAGACCTCATCTCTATAATAAATCAAAAAATTAGCCGGGTGTGGTGGTGCACACCTGTGGTTCCAGCTCCTTGGAAGGCTGAGGTGGAAGGATGGCCTGAGCCCAGCAGGTCAAGGCTATGAGTGTGCCACTGCCCTCCAGCCTGGGTGAGCCCATCTGGTCAAGGCCATGAGTGTGCCACTGCCCTCCAGCCTGGGTGACAGAGTGAGACTCCAACTCAAAAAGTAAAAAAAAAAGGCTCAGGTGCAGTGGCTCAAACCTGTAATCCCAGCACTTTGGCAGGCCAAGGTAAGCGGATTGCCTGAGCCCAAAGGTTCGACAACAGCCTGGGTAACTTGGCAAGACTGCATCTCTACAATAAATAAAAAAATTAGCTGGGTGTGGTGGTGCACATCTGTGGTTCCAGCTACTTGGAAGGAAGAGGTAGAAGAATCGCCTGAGCCCGAGCCCGGCAGGTCGAGGCTACGGTGGCCATAAGCGTGCCACTGCCCTCCAGCCTGAGCAACAGAGTGAGACTCCTACTCATAAAAGAAAAGAAAAGAAAAGGCTCAGCGCCCTCGCTTCTCCTTGGCCAATTTGTGGAAGAAGAAGTGGCCCAACCTTCTAAAGCCACATCTTTGTGGTTGAAATAGAAGCCAGAGAGAGGCAGGTGAGGGAGGCCCACAGATGCAAACTGACCAGGCTGCCTCTACCTCAGTGGAATAATTCTGGGGGACCTGGGAGCTCATGGTTGGTCGGCAGGAAGGAGCTGATGGCAAACATGGTGTTCACTGGTCCCAGAAGCAGGAGGTGACCGAGAAGGTGGTGTTGGAGGCTGCAGATGGAGAGGAAGTTAGAGGGCAGTGGGAGGCTGGAAGAGAAGTAGTCCCTGGGTCTGTTCCCTCCAAACACTTTTCAGGGCAGAGATAGATTGGGGGACTGCAGAATGCGCTGCCAAAATGAACCTTTAAATATCATACATTCTTTTTTTTAATCAAGTTGATATCAAATAATTTATTTAACTGAATCTCTATTCATGAACAATTAGTTGCTTTAATTATTTTTGCTTCATGGTGTTCTGGCGTTCAATAATGTGAAACCGCTAAGAACAATTTAATTTTTTAAAAGATGACTTTTTATAATCAGCCTGAGGTTCACAGCAAAACTGAAAGGAAAGTACAGAGATTTATGCTACACCTCCTGCCCCACGTATGTGCAGTTTCCCCATTATCAACCTCTTACACCAGGATGGTACATTTGTACTCTTGTTACAGGAAGTGATGCTACACTGACATATCATTGTCACCCAACATCCACCGTTTGCATTAAGGTACACTCTTAGTGTATATTCTATAGATTTTAACAAACGTATAATGACGTGTATTCACTGCTATAATAAAACACAGAGTGTGATCACTGCCCTAAAATTCTTCTGTGCTCAGCCCATTCATCCCACCCTCCCTCCTAGCCCCTGGCAACTAATCATATGTTCTTAACAAAAATACCAAGAGTGTTTTTTGTTTTTGAAGGAGTGGGGGAATCTCCCTGTTGCCCAGGCTGAAGTGCAGTGGGACTACAGGTGTGCACCACCACGCCTGGCTAATTTTGGATTTTTTTTGTTTTTGGTAGGGAAGAGGTCTCATTATGTTGTCTAGTCCGATCTTGAACTCCTGGGCTCAAGCAATTCCCATCTTGGCCTCCCAAAGTGCTGAGGTTACTTACAGGCATGAACCACCAGGGCTAGTCTAGAATGCTTTTCAAACTAGACCAGTTGCTTCCAAGGTTCATAAGGAAAGATGAACATAGATAAATAGAAAAGACAATTCTAGAAAAGAAGAGTAATAAGGGAGAAATAGCTAAATTAGTCAATAAAATGTGAAGTTATGATAATGAAGCCAAATGAATAAGACAAAATAGAATAGAGCATCCAGAAATGATGTAAGTGGCATTTTGACTCAATGGAGAAATGGTAGATTATTCAGAATTGCAGTATAGGATGTGTACCAGGAAAAATAAATTCAAATCTCTACCTTACAAGTTATAGTGAGAAAAAAATCCCAGCAAATGGGGATACAAATGCAATAAATGAGTTTATAAAAGTATTACAAGAAACATGTGGATGTTTGTTTGCTTTTACAATCCAGGATGGGGAGGACTTTTTTTTTTGGACGTGGTTGGACACACAACTCCTCTACGCACAGATTTTGTAGTTTTGGGAAAGGCCTGTGGTCAAGTCATCTTCCTGATAAGCTATGTACAGGACACACAGAGGAAGTAGAGCTCTGAGAATGTCAGCACTTGTTAGGGAACCAGAGTCCTCAACACGTAGAAGAAACAAAAGCAACATGTTGCATGTAGACCCATTATAACCACACAGGGTGGGTGTTTGCTGGGAGAGCTATTAACCATGGATCTTCCAGATGTTTCTCCAAAAAGAGAGCAGTGTCTTTCTAGTTTCTCCCTGTGTGGCCTTCTCACTATTTAAGTCCATAAAAAGATGTCATTAAATTGTCTAAGAAAGAAGGAGACTAAGTTACTGAGCTACCAGTTGCTAACCGTCACAGCAAACAGGCCCCCTCAGCTGAGGCTGCATTTTACATTTCTGTTATTTTTAAATGATCTGTTTAAAAAAAAGACCAAAGTGTGGGAAAACTGATGCTCTGGCATGTTGGAGCTAGAGTGGGTGGTTTAGGAATTTATATCAACTCTACCTCTTGACATGTATTCTAAATAATAGCTAAATATATGCATAACATTAGCTATAAGGATGCTGTTTACACAGTGTTATTTTTAATCATAAAAAATTGGAAGCTACCTAATAGTAGACTGGTTAAATGTGTTGTAATACATCTAGCAACATAGTGACAACACGGAGCAGTTTAAAGTGATGCTATATATAAATATTTATTGGCATGGAAAATCATGTTCTCTTGTAGTGTGGAAAAAAGCATATTTCAAAAGAGATTTGGTCACAGTTTGTAAAAAATGAAATGTGTCTATATATGTCATATATTAGAAAATTTTGCAAAGCACACATGAAATTGATGTTTCATCACAATGATTTTCTCTGTGATGAGATTGGCAGAATTGATTTTTTTTTCCCTGAACTTTACACAGTCTCAGTAGCTTCTTTATTTTATTTTTAAACAATTCTATCTACTTTAATAGCTTTAGAGATACACGTGATTTTTGGTAAGATGGCTGCTTTGCATAGTGGTGAAGAAGTTTGGCCTTTGGGTGTACCCATCACCCCCATCAGTGCACATTGTACCCAAGAGGTGATTTTTTCATCCCTCTCCCACTTCCCATCCGTCCCTTCTTGAGTCTCCAGTGTCCTTTTATGCCATTCTATATGCCTTTGCAGACCCTTAGCTTAGCTCCCTCTTATAAGTGAGAACATGTGGCATTTGGTTTTCTGTTCCTTTAATTATTTACTTAGGATGATGGTCTCCAATTCCACCCACATTGCTGCAAAAAACATTATTTTTTTCTTTTTTATGACGGACTAGTATTCCATGGTGTGTGAGTGTGTGTGTGTGTGTGTGTGTGTGTGTGTGTGTGTGTGTGTGTGCGCCACATTTTCATTATCCACTGAACAGGTGATGGACATTTAAGTTGATTCCACTTTTTTGTGAATTATGCTTGCTATAAACATATGAATGCAGATGTCTTTTTTGTATAACGACCTCTGTTCCTTTGGGTAGATACCAAGTAGTGGGATTGCTGGATCAAAAGGTAGATCTCCTTTTAATTATTTGAGAAACCTCTATATTAATTTCCATAGAGGTTGTACTTTTACATTCCCACCAGCAGTGTATAAGTGTTCCCTTTCACCACATCCATGCCAACATCTATTTTTTTATTTTTGAGTTGGAGTCTCACTCCACTGCCCAGGCTGGAGTGCAGTGGCATGCTCACGGCTACCCTACACTCCAGTGTCAATCTGCTGGGCTCCAGCAATCCTTCCTCCTCAGCCTTCAAAGTAGCCGGAACTATAGGTGTGCATTATCATGCCCGGCTAATTTTTTTTTAATTGTAGGGACAAGATCTCACCATATTGCCCAAGCTGATCTTGAACCCGTGGGCTCAGGCAATCCTCTTGCCTCAGCCTCCCAAAGTGCTGGGATTACAGGCTTGAGCCACTGCACCGGCCTGTTTTTTATTTTTAAATAATGTCTATGGCAGAATTGATTTTTTAAATGGCATGATCTAACTATATGCTATCTATAAGAAATATACTTTAGGGGTGGGATTAGCAGTTGAGGGAAACTGCTAGGGGAGGGAGGGGCACACCTCATCAACAAGGGTACTTGCATAATGAACACATTTGTATACCTAACCCTGAATTGTACCCCACATCTTCAAAATAAAAAAAAGAAATATACTTTAGATTCAAAGACACAAATACTCTAAAGTAAAAGGTTGGAAGAAGATATACAATGCAAACAGTTACCAAAAGAGCAAACGTGGCTATGCTGGTATCAGACAACATAACTTCCAAATGATAATTTTTATTAGAGAAAAAGAAGGTCACTTTATAATGAAAAAGGTACAATTTACCAGGAAGACATAATGATATATGCACATAACAACAGAACACCAAAAATCCATAAAGGAATAAATGACAGAGTTGAAGGAAGAAATAGAAAATTCAACAATAATAGTTGTTCAATACCTCACTTTCAGTAGTGTGTAGGATAACTAGTCAGAAAATCTTAAGGAAACAGAAGAGTTGAACACCACTGCAAAACAACTAGACCTAACAGATATCTATAGAACACTCCACCCAACAACAACAGGTACACTGTGTGGAAAACAGTCTTATGGGTCCTCAAAAGATTAAACAGAGTTGCCATATGACTCAGCAATTCCACAGCTTAAAATACGTCTGACAGAATGGAAAACAAAAACCTGTACACAAATGTTAATAACAGTATTGTCTATAATAGTCAAAAAGTGAAAACAACCCAAATGTCCATCAACACATGACTGAATACACACAATGTGGTATGTTCATACAATATAATATAATTCAGCAACAAATGAAGTCCTGATGGATGCTACAATAAGGATGAATCTTAAAAACATCATGCTCGGCCAGGCTCAATGGTTCAGCCTGTAATCCCAACATTTGGGAGACCGAGGCAAGTGGATTTCCTGAGCCAGCGGGTTCAAGACCAACCCTGGTAACTTGACGAGACCTGGTCTCTACAATAAGTAAAAAAAAAAAAAAAAAAAAGCTAGTCGTGGTAGTACATGCCTGTAGTTCCGGCTACTTGGAAGGCTGAGGTGGAAGGATTGCCGGAGCCCAGCAGGTTGATGTTAGGGTGGCTGTGAGTGTGCCACTGCACTCCAGCCTGGGCAACAGAGTGAGACTCCAACTCAAAATAAAAACAAAACAAAACAAAATAATGCTAATTGAAAGAAGTCAGTCACAAATGGCCCATATTATAGGATTCTGTTTACCTAAAATATCCAGAATTGGTTACATGCAGTGGCTCATTCCCATAATCCCAGAATTTTGGGAGGCTGAGACCTGACCATCTTTAAAAAAAAAAAAATTACTTGGAGGAACTCAAATCATTTTACAAAGAAGATTCCTGCAGACTCATGTTTATTGCAGCACTATTCACAACAGCAAAAACATGAAACCAACTGTGCTGCCCATGGAAACCAGACTGGATAAAAAAAATGTGGTATCTATACACAATGGAATATTACACAGCCATAAAGAAGGACAAACATACGGACTTCACAGCAACTTGGATGGATTTAGAGTCAATAATGCTCAGTGATCTTTGTTCTAGAAACAAAGAACAGAGTACCACATGTTCTCACTCATAAGTGGACCCTGAACATTTACCATAATACTATAAGAAAGGAATTGGAGGCTGGGCTCAGTGGCTCAGCCTGTAATCCCAGCACTTTGGGAGGCCAAGGCAGGTGGATTGCCTGAGTCTGCAGGTTCGAGACCAGCCCGTACAACTTGGCAAGACCTCGTCTCCACAATAGAAAAAAAAAATCAACTGGGCATGGTAGCGTGTGCCTGTAGTTCCGGTTACTTGGAGAACTAAGGTGGAAGGATCCCCAGAGCCCAGTAGATCGATGCTGGGGTGGCCGTGAGTGTACCACTGCACTCCAGCCTGGGCGATGGGTGAGACTCCAACTCAAAAAAAAAAAAAAGACAGGGATTGGCAGTAGCGGGATACTGATGGGGTGGGGGTTGGGGGACATAACATCAGTAAGGGTACCTGATCTCAAACCAGGCAAAGTGAGGACAAAGGGAGGCCCAAACTTTACCTGTATAATGTCCACTTATATACCTAATCCTGAATTGTACCCCACATCTTTAAAATAAAATATAAAAAAAGAAGAAGAAAAATTACATATCACTCCCTTAATTAAAACTCTTCAGTGATTGTGCATTGCCTTCAAAATAAAGGTCAAGCTCTCCACGTTAGTTTGGGTTCTCCCAGAAGCAGACCCGGAGATATGAGTTTGGGTGCAGGTGATTTACTTGTAAGGTGATCCTAGCTTGGAAGCCAGTGAGGGAAAGAAAGGAGAAAGACCAGTAAGGCAGTTTGGATAGATTTTTGTCCCTCAAGGTCCAATCCTTAGTTAGATCTCCCCACTAGTGTGTGTGGCAAATATGCCTCTTTGTTTTCAGAGACCAGGTCTAAACTAGTGATTCTCAAAATTTAATGTACATAAGAATAACTCAGCTGTTTTTTAAAAAAGGATTTCTGGGTCCCACCACAAGAATTCTAAATATCTGTAGACTCTATTGCCAACTCTAAATGTAATCATGAATCTTATTTTCCTAAGGAATTCACAGTTTGCAATGCCAACTCCTTCCAAGTAAAATTAGGCTCTGAGGAATAATTTAAAAAGGTAATAGTGTTTTGGGTTCCTTGTATCTCTCCCCCCTCCAAACCCTCCACACACACACTCCATCTTTAAAATCCTGCTTTTTTGGACTTGTTAGAAATAAGAAATGCATCCATTAAGAAGCTATCTTTAGCTATCTCTTAGTGGTTTCCTTGACAACACTAAAGTTTTGATATTACCATTTGTAAGGATCTAAGTTCTTAGACAAGGAACTGCCTTCTCCAGATGGCGTAAGGGTGGAGGACAAAGGGTACACCCTCCTAGTATTTATTAATTTATTTCCTCAATTATTCACCATATGTTTCCCAAAGCCCATGCAGTGCAAGCCATTTGTCACTTCATGTAATTGCCTTCTAGTGAATTAGTAAAAACTGACCTATGTGAACACTCAAAACAGTGCCTGGTCTACGCTGAGCACTCTGGGTTATCTACGACTCCTTTATGTCATTAGTTCTAAAATACATCTTTTTCCAAATTTTAACATCTCCAAATTCAGGACACCACTCACAATTGAAGGCATTTGGAATTGAAGAAATACTGCATTAGGCCAGGTGCAGAGGCTCATGCCTGTAATCACACCACTTTGGGAGGCTGAGGCGGGAGGATAGCTTGAGGCCAGGAGTTTGAGATTAGCCTGGGCAACATCCCAAGACCTTGCCATTAAAACAAAAAAACAGACCAGGTATGGTGGCCCACGGCTGCAATTCCAGCACTTCAGGAGGCTGAGGCAGGAGGGTCGCTTGAGCCCAGGAGTTTGAGACCAGCCTGGGCAACACAGCAAGACCCCATCTCTACAAAAAAATTGAATAATTAGCCCAGTGTGGTGGCATGCACCTGTAGTCCCAGCTATTGAAGAGACTGAGACAGAAGGATCACCTGAGCACAGGAGGTCAAGGCTGTGGTGAGCTGTGATCGCACCACTGCACTCCTGCCTGGGCAACAGAGTGAGAGTGAGACCCCAACTCAAAACAAAAGAATATATACATAAATAAATAAAACACAAACAACCCCACACCAAACAAAAAAGTTTCGTTGTGTGGTTCATTGTGGTTTTGCTCCACTTGACCGGAGTCCCCTTCACGGCTAGGTTCCTTCCCTATTCCACCCCAGCACCTGGCCCGGTGGGAATGAATGAAAGATGTACGCAGCCTTCCCTGATACCGGCTCCTCCATCACACAGACTGCACGGACTCTGTCCCTGGAACTCCCAAGGCACTCAGTCAGACGTCTTTTCTATTTCTCTTTCTCCACCTCGGGCTATGCCTGGGAGTCCGTGTGGTTTCACACCTGGAATGAAGGCAGGGGCTCTGCCTTACCATCTGAGGATCGTCACGTGCTAGTGTGCATGGTGCCTTCCACACAGATGCTTCAATCAAAGTACATTAGGTCACAAGAGAATGCCCAAGGTCAGCTTTCCTGTGGTCTTAGTCAACTGGGCTGTGACCTCTGCAAGGGTGATGATCTAGGTGTCTAGGGCCTTGTATGCAGTAGGTGCTCAACAGGTTCTGAATGATAAATCTGCCCACACACACCTTGCACACCCCCAGTCCAGTCTGACACACCCTGACACAAGCCCTCATGAAGTGCGCAGCGATACATGTGTTTTTAAAACCAACACAGCATTAGAAGTTCCTCAAAATCCCCGACTGCAACAGAAAGAAGGGTAAAATGGGCCATCTGTGACTCACATAGAGTTTTTCTCACCTCGGAAAACTCTTGCTCCGGAACAGGGTCTATAACTTTTAAAACTCCTCTTACCAGGTTGGGCATGGTGACTCACACCTGCATTCCCAGCACTTTGGGAGGCCAAGGTAAGAAGATTGCCTGAGCCCAGGAGTCCAAGACCAGCCTGTGCAACATAGTGAGACCTGGTCTCTAAAATAAATAAATCAATAGCTGGTTGTGGTTTCACGTGCCTGTAGTCCCAGCTACTCAAGAGGCTGAGGCTGGAGGACAGCCTGAGCCCAGGAGGTCAAGGTTGCAGTGACAAAATCCCAGTATCAAATGTAACCAGCATCTCTGAGGTGAGAGCCAGGTAGCAGGATTTTATTTTTCAATTCTTGACAATGCAGCCCAGGTTGAGGGCCATAGAAACCATAACACAGAGGCCAGGCATGGTGGCTCATGCCTGTAATTCTAGCCCTTAGGGAGGCTGAAGTGGGAGGATTGCTTGAGCCCAGGAGTTCAAGACTAGCCTAGACAACATAGCTAGACCTCGTCTCTACAATAAATATTAGCCAGGCATGGTAGCACGCCTGTAGTCCCAGTTACTCGGGAGGCTGAGGCAGAAGGATCGCCTAACCCACGGGGTCAAGGCTGCAGTGAGCCAGGATTGTGCCACTGCACTCATGCCTGCATGACAAAGAGACCCCTGACTCACAAAGCAAAAAAGAAAGAAACCTGCAACACAGAAATTTGCCCTGAGTTGAAGCAAATTCAGTATGAGGGATAACTCTGGATTTGGTGAAAGACTCAATACTGGAGGCCCTTGGAATGGAGAGTCGCCCTAGGGGCCTCTATAACTTCCACACCTTTCTCACCTCTGCCTCCTAAGTGCAGGTGAACCTGCTGGGCCCTGTAGCTCGGCTGGGGCTGCATGAATGATGTCAAGCCCATCAAAAGGTTGCAGGGCAGGACTCTGAGACATCTGCATTCAAGCCCTGTTTCTCTGCGCCCAATGAGTGACCTCAGGCAAAGGTCTGGTGGGGAGTGATGGGCTGAAGGTAGAGAAGGAGGGTGTGTCATTCTGGGTTGGGTGTCAGTTTCCTCATCTGCAAAACAAGATGGCTGTAATGTCTTATAGACCAAAGCTTAACAATGCAATCTTGCCTCTTGGGTGAGAAGTGAAGGTCTGTAACATATCAATGTTTTTCAGTCTTTCCATGTGTGATAAGAATGGAATTACTTTTCAGGTTGTGAGATTTATTTGGATTCTTAGCATTTTTTGTCACCCAATTAATTTCATCCAGCATTTGTACCTATGTTTTGATACAGAAAACATTTACTTCCTTTTCTTGAGATGTATGTGTGTGCGCACGTGTGTGTGAATTATCCTAACTTGTATTCCATTAATTAGAAAATAATTCTGGGTAAAGATGAATGCCCCAAAAAGAAAAAAATGTTCAATCTTCACCTAATAGAGCATTAGAACAAATCTCTTCGATTTGAGTTATATTTGGATTTTTCCATAGAAGCAAAATAGCCATCTGAGGTCGTGTGATTTACTCTTTTTTAAGTAGCACCTGTTTATTAATCAGTCTTCCAGTGTGAGCAAGAGGGTATTTAACACAGGATAAATGTTAAGTTGGCATCCCAACAGCAGTCAATAACTTATTCTTAAAAGCTTCCCTAAAATCCATTCTGACTGGAATAGTAATAGCTAATATCATGCTTCTTATGTACCAGGCACCGCTCTAACTGAATATATTATTAACTCACTTCATCTTCACAACTGTCTTCCTGGGAGAATACCATGTCATCATCAACCCTCTTTTACAGAAGAGGACACAGAGGTCAAGCAACCTATCCAAGGCCACATAGCCAGGACTTAACCACAGTACCAACTGCCTTGAGAAAGTTCATAAACAATTTTGCAGGTGAGTAGATTCTGATAACTGAATGTGCGTTTTTCCAGAATTAGTCAAATTATTTGAGAAGTCTCTACAATGCAGCCGGGTGTGGTGGCTCACACTTGTAATCCCAGCAATTTGGGAGGCAGAGCTGACAGAATTGCCTGACCCCAGGGGTTGGAGACCAGCCCGGACAATTTGGTGAGACCTCATCTGTACAATAAATCAAAAAAATAGCTGGGCATGGTGGTGCTTGCCTGTGGTTCCAGCTACTTGGAAGGCTGAGACGCCTGAGTCCAGCAGGTCAAGGCTGTGGTGGCCATGAGTGTGCCACTGCACTCCAGCCTGGGCAACAGAGTGAGACACTCAAAAAAAAAAAAAGTCTCTACAATACTAAGCTAATGTTTCCCAAACAGATTCAAGGTCTTGCAAGACGCTCCTTGATCCAAGGGTTATTGGGCCACAAAGTCTGGAAGATGCCATAAAATTTTGTTTCCTTTGGGAAATTCAGAACAATTATGTCAAAGGTTCTGAAAGGCCTAGTAGGAAAGATATCCACTGAATTTTGTTTAACTCAGCTTTTCCAACTATATTTCCCTCTGGACACTCTCCTTCTCCTCTGTTCCACCCCAACTGCTCTTGTAACATCTATTACTGTAAGAGTTCTTGCACCAGACATGTAAGGCTTCCAATGAACTTGGATTTCTAAGCCTAAGAAATGACAAGTGTGATGCTCATTCTCCACTAAGCTTTGGACTAATGCTTCAAAGAATGGCTGTCATTTCATGGCTGTTGTGTAACTTACCAAAGGTAAGCTAGTCAGTGGTAGAAAAGGGATCCAATGGGAGGGTCTGATTTCAGAACTCAGACTAATCTTAACCACTACTCTACTGGGCCATTTCTACACCCGTTTCTTTCTTCCTTCTTCCTTTTTTTAATCAAGTCAGAAAACTTTAATTTTGACATCTTGTATTTTGGGAAAGGGAGTGTAATAAGCACTGCTAACTAGTTTTCAAGCTCTTTATTTTCAGTGTTTATATTAGGCAGCTTTTATTCTTAATGGTCAGAAGGCTATTTTATTTTAGAGTTGCGGGGTACATGTGAGGATTTGCTACATGAGTAAATTGTGTGCAGGTGAGGGCCACCTGTTTCTAACAGCTGAACATCTTACCTGGACTGAGACTAGCCTGTTCCATAGCATAATGCCCAGTCTGCTGCAGGTCCTGCTTTGGTCTCACAACATGGTTCTAGTCTTATTCTCTTTAGCCAGTCCTTCACTCTCTTCCAGTCTCATTTCTGTCTGTTATCCGCATCCATCGCTTTTTCCTCGATACTCAAGACTCAGAAAGTTAAGTGTCTTACCTTGACTCCGACTAAGTGGCTGATCCTTGGAATCTGCAGCTGAATGTGCCAATGCTATAATAACTGCCTGTCTCTGTGGTCTCCTGCTTGTGTGCTGAGCTCACAGGGGTCACAGTGACTCCATCTGGGCTTCTCCTGTGGTTGTTGGAACCCTGGTATGGCAGTGCCAAGAAATGCCCAAAGATCTAAACATTTAGCAGAAGAGGCAGAATCCATGAGCAGGAGACAATGTATAAAGTGCTAAGGGAGACAGGGAACTAATAAAAGATCATGGCAAGAAAGCAGAATGAAATTGAGTTGGACTTGAAGGATGGCTGAGCACATAATGAAAGGGACCAAGAGGAGTTTGGAGGGCAGGCAGCAGCTTCCACTGTGACAAAGATTCAAGGACAGGACTGAGCATCTGCTGGAGAGAGTGGGTGGAATCATCTGACTGGCTCTAACACTACAGTGGGTTTGTAGAAGGGTGGGGCGGGAGGGGGATACGGGAAAGAAGACTGGTAGTTCCTCGGTTTTGACTTCCCGAGAAGGCAGCATGATAGATTGCATTATCTGTCATATACAAGACTGAAGTCAAAATGGGCTCTGTCATTTACATGGCCTTGAAGTTACCACCTTTCTAAGCCTGTTTCCTCATCGGAAAAATGGGGGACTATAGTACTAACATCTGTGTCATAGGGAACTGTGAGAATGAAAGTAATCCACGGAGCTTTAGAGGGCTTTATCAACCCATAGCACCTTTGAACAGTTAAATGACCCTACCTTTGTTGGGAACCAGGAGTAGTCAGCCAGCCACTCACAAATTGCACAGACAACCTGACCTGGTTAGAAACTGCAGTCTTTTCATATCTACTCCTTCACCTGTCCTCCAGAGTGCCACCACCTGGGCCTGAGCGTTTCTTCATCTTGTGTGATTATAGCCAGAACCTTGTCACCTAGACTCAAAACTAGGAATTTTCTGCAAAGTTTGGGGGCATTTCCCAAATACAAAATGCTTGGTGACTATGGGAAAATGTCATCTTCCATGGAAAAGGCCATCCATGCTGAATATCTAAGGGTCTGCAGGCCCCCTCAGTGGCCCAAGTACTTAACATTGAAATGTGTTCTGGGCCAGGCTCAATGGCTCAGCCTGTAAACCTAGCACTTTGGGAAGCCGAGGTAAGTGGATTGCCTGAGTCCACGGGTTCGAGACTAGCCTGAGCAATTTGGCGAGACCTTGTCCCTACAATAAATCAAAAATTAGCCAGGCATGGTAGCACGTGCCTGTGGTTCTGGCTACTTGGAAGGCTGAGGCAGAAGGATCGACGTAGTCCAGCAGGTCAATGCTGAGGTGGCCAAGTGTGCCACTGCACTCCAGCCTGGGCGACAGAGTGAGACTCCAACTCAAAAAAAAAAAAAAATGCGCTCTGGCCCTCTTTTAAGATTAGGGAACCCAAGGCAAATCACACTGTGCTTCCTTCTTAAGTTTTACCTTCAGATGAGATCAAAGTTTACTTTGAAGGGAAAAGAAGTTCCCAAAGGTCAAAAGTCTAAGTTGTAAAACTGGGAGAGTAATTCTGTACAATCTGTCTTGGGACCCAGGTTCTGGGGACAGGCCGAAAGCTCCCCCTGGATTATCCTGCCTGATGGTTCAAGACCATTTCCCACCTCTGAGAGGCATTCCCTGTGGTTGATTCTCAACCAAGGAGAGGAAGGTAGAAATGGTTTGAAAAAGCCTCTAAGGAGCTTGGAAGGCAGGCCTGTGGCCTCTTTCGAGGTTCACCAAATACCAAACCTGCAGTTTTACAGATGAAAATCGTGAGGTCGGAGACAGAGTTTGTCTCAGCATCAGAAACAGGGACAGAGTCAAACTCAGCCCACCTAACTCCATCTCTGCCCTTTCTCTGCTTCTTTTGTGGCAAAGGCTGGCAAGTCCCCCTTTGGAACCTCTCCTCCCCAGTCTCCCCACTCAATCTAAGCAAACAGACTCCCAACACGAAGGCCTGGTAACTGTTCTGCTGGGCTGGTGCTGATGGAAACAGCCAAAGGCATCCTGGACTCCTGCTGGTTTACACTGGACCAGCTGGTTTACACTGGCCACTCTGAAAGTGCAGGCAGTGACTTCAGTCTGGTTTTAGCAATGGCTAGCAAGACAAGGTCAAGGCTGGCTTTTAAAAGGCCCTTGGTATTTCCACAGCATTGTGCTCACTTGAGCGCCTGGTTATGTGCATGCAGCGTCAACAGGTCATCCTGATAAGGAGCTGTCAGAAGCTCAACAGCTCAGGCAGAACCCATGTGCAGCTATGTAGCTCACTGAACTCTCAAGGCCAGTCTTCCCAAATCCTCTGGCTTCACTTTGAAATTATCCCCCATCAGGCTTGCAAAAAACTGATCCTAATATTCCTAGAAAATGAAATTTGAAGTCTACTAAACCTGCCTTCGGTGGTTAGTTCTATCTAAAAATATCATGGGATTAAACCTCTAGGAAAGAGTATTCCAGGCCAGGTGTTCTCTGAGAACAAATGTAGTATGACAGTTTATGTTAACCTTGCCTAATTTTAAATAAGTAGACTATGTTTTATACTTAAAAGTAACAACTCAGAATACCCTGGGTACCCTAGTACACTTCTCAAAGAGAGTATATGAGTTATCGACTGCTGTGTTAACAAGTTACTCTAAAACACAGTTAAACAACAAACATTTACTCTCTCAGTTTCTGCAGTGAGAAGTTTGAGGGTGGCCTGGCTGGTTCTGGCTCAGTCTCTCAGGAGATCATGGTCAAACACTGCCATGTGAAAGTTTGAAAGGGCCTGGAGGATCTGCTTCCAAGATGGCTCCCTCATGAGGCTTTCAGCAGGAGGCCTGTTCCTCACCTCTGGGTCCTCTCCACAGAGCTGATTGAGTGGCCTCACAATGAGGTTGCTGGCTTTCCCACAGTGAGTGATCTGAGAGAGAGCAAGGAGGACACAATGTCTTTTGTCACCTAGTCTCAGAAAGGACACGTCATCTATCTGTTGGAAAGGAGTCACTCAATCCGGCCTGAACTTAGGGCAAGGGGCACAAAAAGCCCTTACGGACAGGTGTGTCAAAGGACTTGTGGAAAGATTTTACAACCACCACAGATGGCAAAGCATTATTTCCTTATTTGTTCACAACAACTTACCAGTGCTCACTGCACCTTCTATTATTTGCAAATTAATGTTTTTTTAAACCAGCAACATTAATTATCTGTCAAGTATCCAGATAGATAATTAAAATATACCAACATCTGGAAAGACAGATCTGCTTTTGATAAGTTTCCTGAAGATTAACTTCACATTATTAACAAAAACAACATCCCTGCCTCAAAAAAATTCAAAACGCTTCTTAAGCAAGAGAGACTAATGGCAATGGTAACTTATTAAGGAACAGAATAATGACTGTACCAAGTATCTTCCTTTCCCCCCCAGATATCTATTAATATTCATTTCTTTTCTAGACAGAAACCAATCCATGGTAAAATACTTTTATTCCATTCTTACATAGCGTATATATAATCAGTAGAAAAACTGCATGTCTTTAATACAGGCCATACTGTAACTGTTTCCACCTAGTGGATGAAAGTAGTACTAAAAGGGTTTGAAAAACTGTAAAACATCCTTCCTAGATACTTCATGAGTTATACACTTCTGTAACTTTTTACAATCATATCACATACTTGATATATATGGGTGTAGGTCCATGTCAACAGAGCCTACAGAAATTCTTTCTCTAAAGCAAACACTTTGCTTAATAAATGTAAATTTTAGTATTTGCTGCCACTTCTGGAATTCTCCAGGTCAACAACCTGGAATACTGCTGTGAACCAGGAACTGATCCAAACAGTCTCCTAGCAGCCAACGGGTGTCACAGTGTCCCCACACTGAAGCCCTGCTAGTGACAACTGAAACAGCAGGAGATGGCTGGGTGCCTGGTACACAAAACTCAGTGCAGATCTGTTAAAGGAACCAGTCAAGCCAATGCACTTTACTTCAAAGCAGAGTCTCCCAAAACCTAGTTTCTCCTTCCTCCCTTATACACTAGTCCTAGAAACATTCAGATCTAAAGTCTAATCTCACAGCAGGTCAGAGGAAGCAAGAAGTAACTCAGGAAAGTTCCTTTTGGTCAAGCTGTTAAGACAGACAACCAACAGCAAGTAAGAAAAATCCTGGAAAAGAGACACAAAACAAAGCATATCATTCCTGGAGTCGGGCAATCAGGGAACAGATAATATTGTTTATGATAACTGTGGAGTTATCAAGAAATGGTTATTTTCCATTTACCATTTAAGAATGTAACATTGCCGGCTGTGGTGGCTCATACCTGTAGTACTAGTACTTTGGAAGACAGAGACAGGAGGATTGCTTGAGCCCAGGAGTTTGAGATCCTGTCTCCCTCCTAGTTTCTGCAACACAGACATTCAAACAGAATGACACAGACACACAGAGTTCCTCAGTCCTCTTTCTCAGCAGTGGCCACTGAACACTTTAGTATGCATTCTTTTTTTTTTTTTTTTTTGAGTTGGAGTCACTCTGTTGCCCAGGCTGGAGTGGTGGCACACTCATGGCTACTGCAGCCTTAACCTGCTGGGCTCAGATGATCCTTCCACCTCAGCCTTCCATGTAGCTGGAACTGCAGGCATGTACCACCTCGCTTGGCTAATTTTTTGACTTATTGTAGAGATGAGGTCTCACCAAGTTGTCCAGGCTGGTCTCAAACCCACGGGCTCAGGCAATCCTCTCACCTCAGCCTCCCAAAGTGCTGGGATAATAAGTGTGAGCCACCACGCCTGGCCTCATATGTATTCTTCATAAACAAATCAATGCACATGAACACTCATCCTTGTGGAATCGCAGACACCCTGGAATTTATCTGTCTCTCCATCATCAATCTGTACTTTAATACACAGGGTTTTTGTTGTTGTTCTCTCTCTGCAAATTCTAAAAATTAAGCTAAGAAAAATTCCCCAAATTTGACTTCACAGGTTCCTCCTTTTACTTTTGTTAAAAACAAAAAAGCTACCAAAAGTATCCCAATTTCAAATATCAATCATTTTTCCAACTGAAGAGAGCAAGAATAGTAATTTCTTTTTGTCTTACAAAACTTTGATTTTTAATAAATTAATCTTTCTAAAGGCATGTTTTTCACATAATTCAATTGAAAATGTAACTGAATACCCATTATGTGCAAAGTAGTGTGCTATGTACATAGTAAAAAAAAACCATGAAGAGCTTGGTGCTCATATGGTAGAGGGAGGGAAGGAAGGTGGGAGAGAGGGAGATTGAGGGAGAAGTAACCACTGTCATCAATTACTGAAGGCTGGAGAGGAGGCTGGGTTAGACGCAGAGGACAGCACACAGCATGCCACTGGCTGGACAAAACAGACATGGCACTCACTCCTGATGCCTCCAGCTTCCTCCTGCTTCCGCATCATCGTCCATGCTCTTTCTTACTTATTCTAAGCTGCCTGAGCTTTATTGCTTCCAAGTAATTTTGAACCCTACAAGATGATACTGAATGGTTAACTTGGATTAGGATAACAGTGCTCAAGGCCTGAAATTACAAAAGAAAGCCTAACAATACACTACACATTTAATCGCTCTGCAGAGACTTTTTTGCATGATTTTGCTTCTAAAATTCTTCTAAGTATTTTCTTCTTCCCTAAAGTAGGGTGGGGCGTAAAACTTTGGTGGTCTCACCCATACCATGGATGTGAAAAAGAAATAGGATTATAATTCAGATGCTTTCTAAAAGAAGACATGGCCAGGTATGGTGGCTCCTGCCTATAATCCCAACACTTTGGAAGGCCGAAGTGGAAGAAATGCTTGCGCCCAGCAGTTCAAAACTAGCCTAGGCAACATAACAAAACCTTGTCTCAACAAAAATTAAAAAAAGTATATAAACTAGCTAAGGGTGGTGGTACATGCCTATAGTCCCAGTTATTTGGAAGGCTGAGAAGGGAGGATTGCTTGACTCAGGAGTTCAGAGGCTGCAGTGAGTTGTGATCGTCACTGTACTCCAGCAGTCTGGGTAACCGAGCGAGACCCTGACTAAAAAAATAAAAATAAAAACAAAAAACAAAATAAAAAAGGCTCGGTGGCTCAGCCTGTAATCCCGCGCCTTTGGGAGGCTGAGGTGAGTGGATTGCCTGAGCCTGTGAGTTCGAGACCCGCCTGGGCAGCGAGACCTCATCTCTACAATAAATAAAAAAATCAGCCGGGTGTGGTAGCGCATGCCTGTAATTCTGGCTACTTGGAAGACTGAGGCGGAAGGATTGCCGGAGTCCAGCAAGTCGAGGCTGCGGTGGCCAGGAGCGGCCACTGCACTCCAGTCTGGACAACAGAGTGAGACTCCAACTCAAAAAAAAAAAAGTGAAGAGGCATTTAATAAAGATAATATATGCTCTTCTAAAGTCCAAAACTACACAACGGCTCTGGAGAAAGAACATAAATCATCTGTTTGTCTTCAGGGCAAAGAAGACAAATACAATTTTGGCTTAAGGACCATACAGTAGCAATTACTAAAAGTCCATGTTTTCTTTCTCAAGAAGACAGAACGCTAAAGAACCCACCAACTTGTAACTCTCTCATCTCCATGGTTGTGGTCCGCTCACAACCAGAAGGAGAACAAGGTACAAGATGTTAGCATGAGTAATGTTTTCCCCAAAGGTCAGACATTTATACAAGTGAAACTTATCTGTGAATTTTTCAGGGAAATATTTTCTTTGCTTTTTGGTTGAATCTGCAAATAAGACATCTAGATCACTAGATAACAGCATTCTTATGAAAACAAAAACAGTGTGAAATTGAAATGGTTACTAAATATAAATGTGGTGTTAGTTTCTTCTAATTATTTAAGAAGTCCCTAAGTAAACAGCTTACGAAGGCTTCAAAATGTAATAACACTTTTGTATGCATTCTTCAAAAACAAATTAATGCACATAAACACTCATGATGGAAATTCTGAGCTACATGAACATTGAATAAAATATTTATTATGATTTTTCCCCCCGTGACATAAGATTGTTTATTTGTCTCAGCTCTCCAAACGACACTGTTGCTGAACCTCTTTCAGCTGGTCTTGCCTGAAAACAATAATAAAGATTAAAGATATTAGAAACAGATAGATGGACACAACCCCGATTAACCCTTTAATGCTGTCTTATATTTAAAAAAAAAACATACCCTAAATTAATAAACAATAAAAAATAAATGAAAACACGAACCCACAAGAAAAGTGCTACCTGAGACTCATGGTATTTCCACCCAATCATGTGGTAGATCTGGTATGTGGCAGGCACAGAACCATCCTCATTCCCGTACATTTCTATAAGGACAAACAACGGTTAAAGGAGGGGAAAAGTGTCTGTTCAATCAAAGTCATGTCCTCCAAAGAGAAATGGGTGCTAGGACACTTGTAGGATACTGAGAACACCTCACATGGAAGATTCTGAATACTAAGAGGCTGATAGTAAGGAAATGGTAAGGGCTGCCTGGAAAAAGATGGAGCTACAGGAGCTGTGTTTTGAGAGGAAGGCCACACAGTCTGGAAGAGCCTTAATGGGAAAGGATAACGCATTGGCAACGTCAAAGGAATCAATGCAACATGCACAGGGAAAGAGAGGTTGCTCACTTACCTCTGTACACCGCAGCAGCCGCCAGCATTGTGTCTCGGTGCAGCAGCGCTCTTCTATTCCAAGAGCAGTTGCTCTCACCCATCCCTAAAAACACACTATGGGCAGCTTGAGATAATACAGAAGACACCCTGCACAGCTCAGTATCACAGACCTAATCCCATCTCATCAACAATATACCCAACAGTCACGTCAAACACCCAAATCTGACTTCACTTTCAGATTAAAGTGAGGCTTCTTAGTAATTCTTTTTTTGAGTCAGAGTCTCACTCTGTCACCTAGACTGGAGTGCAGTGACACGCTCACAGCCACTGCAGCCTCGACCTCCTGGGCGATCCTTCCGCCTCAGGCTTCCAAGTTGCTGGAACCACAGATGTGTGCCACCACAACTGGTTAATTTTCTTATTTATTGTGGAGACGAGGTCTCACCAAGTTGCCCAGGCAGGTCTTGAACCCCTGGGTTCAGGCAATCCTCTCACCTCAGCCTCCCAAAGTGCTGGGATTATAGGCTTGAGTCACCATGCCCAGCCTAACTTCTTGGTAATTCTACTGGAAGCTTCTTGGATGTTAAGACAGGCAAAGAAATCAAATTTCAGGAGGCAAGCCCCATGGTGCTTTATTTGCCAGCAATGGTCTAAAATAAGCCAGCTGGACAAAGGCAAAGTGATTGGCCCCCACAAGGTGTAACTCTCCGGGACACCACATCTTATGCACCTTTTAGTGCCACAATGCCTCATTTCTTCTAAGCCATAATGTTTGGTTGTGACACTTGGAAGATGACTTTGAGACTCATTAGATAGTATTAAAGCTACTATGTGTTCACAGATTTTACAATATTTTATGAATTCCAAGTTAGAAAAGAATTATGTGCATTTTTTTCAGAGACACTTCTCTTAACGTTTTAAAATTTATTTTTAGACATCTTTCTTTCCTTCAAGTCGATAGTTCAAAGCTAGAATTATTTTCTGTTCTATAAATTTAATGCTGTACATTTTATTTTCTTTATGAAAATATTTAAAATTACTTTTTTTTTCTTTTTTTTCTTATAAAGATGTGGGGCACAATTCAGGGTTAGGTATACAAAAGTTGATTATGCAGGTACCCTTGATGATGAGGTATGCCCCTCCCTCCCCTAGCAGTTTCCCTCAACTGACAATCCCACCCCCCTCCCCTGACAGTTTCCCACTACCGCCAATCCCTTTCTTATAGCTTGTCCCTTGAAAATTACTTTGAAAGGGCACATTTTAAATCAGTCTGTGGCTGGCCACAATGACTCATGCCTGTAATCCCAGAACTTTGGGAGGCTGGGGCAAGAGGACTGCCTGAGCCCAGGAGTTTGAGACCAGCCTGGGCAACTTGGTGAGAACTCGTCTCTACAATAAGTCAAAAACTTAGCCAGGCGTAATGGCGCATATCTGTGGTTCTAGCTACTTGGAAGGCTGATTTTTGTGGAAGGACTGCCTGAGTCCAATGGGTCAAGGCTGTGGTAGCCGTGAGCGTGCCACTCCACTCCAGCCTGGAGGACAGAGTGAAACTCCGATTCAAAAACATACAAACAAAAAAATCAGTCTGTAAAATTAAAAGAATTTCAAAAATCCTATGTGAATTCTCTATATTAAACTTTATCACATGATCAAGTGTCAGTTTCTCGGTTTTATTTTTCTACTTTCACAAATCAAGAAATGAATACACTTTCCTCATTTTATCATCTACAAAATGGAATGATAATACTTCCTAATGCCTAATACTTTCCTCTGAAGACCACCGTGAAAAACTAGGACTTTGGGACTTCTGACTTGCTCCAGGCTTTGGGATAAAAGCAAAATCTGGCTAGCAGGTAGCTACTTAAGACTCTCACAGTGTTTTTAAGGTTAAATTCAACTGCTTATTAAAAAATCAAATTTATTATGGTTTACTAGGAACAATACTGAGTATTGTCTTAAAAAGAAATATCTGAACTGAACTTACCTTAAAACCACTGTGAAAGCCTTGAAAATGTCTCATGCATTCATCGGCTGATAATACAACTTGTTTTGTAAAATTAGGTCAACATTCTGGATTTTTTTTCTGTGAATTAATAATAATAGCAGCTTAAATGAAACACATCATAACCATCAAGAAAAAAATATACCACAAATGTAAAATGCCAAAAACAAGTTGGAAAGTAACACTATCTCCTGGTCAACACAGCAGCTGGTCTCCCAGCTCCTCCCTCCTCCATTCATCCCTGACCACTCCTCTCCCCATCCCACCTGCCTCTGACTTTTCCACGGTAAGGTGGTGGAGAATTTAGGATACGAATCAAGCTGCTTGACTAGGTTTAAAGTCTTGGCTCCACCATTGACTAACTACACCATCTTGGACAAATACTTAACTTCTCTGTGTCACATACACAACAAGACTTAATTAACCCTGTCAGCTCTGGTCATACTGTCCTCATAAGCTATGCCTCATACACTATGCTGGAAGGTGAGCTTTTTAACACATGAATCTACCTAACTTTCTCTCCTCTGTGCAAAATTCTTCTAAAGACACTACTACAAAGCTCACCTGAAAAAATCTGGAAGCTTCTGATCCTATAGCATTTCCCACCCTCTTCCCATCCTATACACTCCAGTAACACTGAATTACCAGCAGCTTTGTCAGGAGAGGGAGGTGTGCACAACCTTTTCTGTTTCCATGACTCTACAGTTGTTTCCTCTGTGTGGGATGCAATGCCCACCCCCAAGCCTGAACCCACCCTTCATTCTCGTGGCAAACTCATTTTGACTTAGGTGCTGCCTCTTTTGCAAAAGCATCCCTAACTCCCTAAGCAGATTTAGGGCCTTTTCTCCTGTGTTTCCATGTACTTTAAAAATCAATGATCTCATTTTACAATTGAATGCATATGTCTGTCTCTTCCCCTCTACTAGAATACAAGCTCCCTGAGATCAGGAACTATGTGTTTCCACCACTGGGTCAGTGGCTGGGACTGATAGGGGCTCCATGAATGGTAAATGAATAAACAGGAAAAAAAACCCCAATTAATGGTTATATCTGTTTTGTTAAATATCACTTTTGCAAGTTTTCTTGGAAAAATTCCTCTTAATTCTCCTAAGTATAAGAGACATCAAAGACTAATTATATGACTTCTGTAAAAGATTTCACAGTAAAAATAAGAGAAGCACTAGCAAAGCCTCCTAAAGGTAAATATTAGGCAATAGTTCCTCAAAATACATGACTTACTTAAAACCCTTAGGGGAAGAGTGGGTTATCAGCTGGGAAGGAGCACAGGGCAACCTTCTGGGAGACTGAAAATGTTCTATAATTTAGTCGGGATGGTGGTTAGAAATACAAGCAGCTATATCTTTAAGATAAATGCACTTGCTGAACATATATGCTAACTTCAATTTAAAAACCACACACAATCAAGTACACAGTATAGGACTCTGAATTCAAATCGTTACTATAGATTTAGTGTAACCACAGACAAGGCACTTAACCTCTTGATCGTCAATTTGCTCACATGTCAAATTAGGATATAAGAAAACCTCAGAGAATTGCAATGAGCAGATTAAACACTGTACATATTTTTAAATCAGTGTGAAGTAACCTTTTCCAACTGATAGGTCTAATTTCTAGTCTCTTTCTCTTTTATTTCTTGAAATGAATCATGAGTATAGCATTCATTATATAGCAGAACAAAAATAAATGCTGTATTTGAAAATACTCTTGGCCGGGCTCAGTGGTTCAGTTTGTAATCCCAGCACTTTGGGAGGCCAAGGCGAGTGGATTGCCTAAGCCCGTGGGTTTGAGACCAGCCCAGGCAACTTGGCAAGACCTCGTCTCTACAATAAAATAAAAAATTAGCCGGGCATAGTAGCATGCGCCTGTAGTTCCAGCTACTTGGAAGGCTGAGACGGAAGGATCGCCGGAGCCCAGCAGGTCAAGGCTACGGTGGCCGTGAGTGTGCCACTGCACTCTAGTCCAGGTGACGGAGTGAGACTCCAACTCAAAAAAGAAAAGACTCTTATCCTTAGAGTTTGAGTGAGAATCTTCAGCCCACCAGCATCTCTTAGGCCTTTGTTAAAGGGGCTTCTTGATTACATCAGGGTGGGCTAAGTGTATGAGGCAGTCTTGGGAAGGGACTGTGGGATTTATTACTGATCCTCTGTCATCTTGGTATGCCTGCTACAGGCTGCTTATGCTTCTACATTGTGATATAATGACGCAAGTGAACCAGTGATGGGTTTTCAGCTACACAGCCTTCCCTTTGTAAAGCTCACAGAAGCGCCACACTCAGAGGAGGCTGGACAGTGAGTAAAATGTACCATGTTACAAACAGGCAACTACAAACTATAGGACCAGTTAAGAGAGCACCAGGGCAGGAGTTGAGAGGGCAAGCGTTTGGTACTAATTCTGCCAGTAGCAGGCAAATGTTTTCTTAGGGCCTGATTTTTCTCACTTGGAACATAGGGAAACAAGTGAAATAAAGTTCACAAAAACAAAAACAAAAAACCACTGTAAATCTGTAAATAAAGGCCAGATACCTATTTTTATAAACCTCTTACTAAGTTTTATCATCTTACAGTTTTTCAGGATCCAGATTAAGGCTCCCCTTGGTAAGTATAGTTCTGGTTGCACAGAACATACCTTTATCCCTCTGGCTTCCCCCATTTATCAAAACTATGACATTGATTAAAAAAACAAACACACAAACACCTCACAAGTTCTCACACAGGAGGCAAGCTGAGGCTCTCTCTAGAGGATATCACTCCTCCCGCACTCCTTTCAAACAGCAGAAGTTTATTTTTGTATGGCTCACCTCTTCTGGAGTTGGGTCTGTGTCCTTGCTACTCCTGAAAGGCTCTTCCCCTCACCCTGCTGAGGTCCAACCACTTGGCCATGACCTTTTCCTCTGACTCTCAATTCCTAAACCTCTGACTCTCTTATTCCCTGCATATGATATTATTTCCTGTTAGACTCGTGAGATGGGAACTTCTTGCTATCAAACATAAACACCTACATCCATTGGCACTACCCCTCACCCTTCTTCTATAGATCTTCCTCTCCCCTTTATATCTCACCTCCTCCCACCTTCTCAGGTACTTGACATCATCAGTTATCTTTTCTCTCTCTTCTAGAATCTCTTCTCCTAGGAAAGCACTTGGATTCTCCCAGTCAGGAGTTAAATAAATTCAAATCTTAGGATAAAACAAAACATTAAAACCCATCCCAACTCCTATTCCTCCTATCTGACACCTCTAACTTTTCCACCTCTTCTTTACAGCCAAACTTCTTGAGAGAAAGAACAGCATATAGTCATTGTCTCCAGTGCCCCACCTTCCATGTATTCCTCAACATACTCCTGCTCTAATCCCCTCACGCCAACAAAAAAGCTCTCACCAAGGCCACCAATCACCTTCTTGTTCCTAAACCCACTAAACCTAATGGTCTTCTTTCCAGTTCTTATTTTGCTTTGATGCTACTGAATGCACCTTGTTCTGGAATTATTTCCCTTGTTCAGGCAATCCTACACTATTCTGGTGCTTCTCCTGAACACCTTGCTGGCTATTCCTTCTCAGTTTCTTTTCAGGCTCATTCTTCTTCTACCCAGCTGCTATCTGGTAGGTTCCTAAAGGTTCAGGATCAAGCCACTGGCTCTGCTCACTCCATGCTCTCACCCTAGGCAACTGCTTCAAATATCCCCATTCACAAATGACTCACAACTTTTTAACTGGGCCAACAGCCTCCTCTGAGCTACCTATCCATATACCCAACTGCCTGTGTATCATTTTCCTTAGATTTTTTTTTTTAAAGCAGGATTTATTGAGAGGACAGAAAAGCTTCCCACAGTGGGAGGGAACCCGATGGGGTTGCCCCGCTCTTAGATATTTCAAAAAAATGTATCCAAATGTGAACTCAAGGGCCATCCCTGCCCACACCTGGTCTTGTATCCTCTATCGATGAAGGTCATCATCTCTGGTTTTGTGAGCTAGAAACTCAGCAGTTATATTTCAAATGTCTCTTTCCTTCATTTGTCCACATCTAATCCAGTAGCAAGAATTGTCAAGTTTGCCTCCTAGAAATCTCTGGAATACTTTCACTTCTCTTCATCTCCACTGCTACTGATACGGAGACCCACTACTGTCTGTCCATATTGCCACAGCTCCTAAAGAAGGGCATGGCCAGAGATCAAGTGGACCCGCACATACGCACATTCCTGAGAGCTAACAAAAGCAGCACTTCCCCTTATATCTTATGCACTCCCTGCTAACTTCAAAGAATGCTTAACTTCCCTGCAGACTGTGCCCAATTAACTGGGAGAAATAAATTCCCATTTACTCCCTTTTCTTAGTAGTCATAGGTTTGAATAATAGTATCAATGTAATCATAAGTCTAGCAATTTATATAACTTTTGCATATAACAACATGTAGTAACATATAATGTCTTAAGCCCTGTTAATTTCCTTTACTTTACAGCAAGCTTGATTAACACCTCTGCCTGGGGTTACCAATAAGAAACTGCGAGATACCTCTGGTAACTGATGCCAGGAAATGCGGACCACAAATGTCATCATTGACAAAATGCAACTGTAACTTAAATTCTATACAATGCTCTGCTAGTCACATGGTCAATGTATAGGTACCAACAACCCTGAACTTATAAAAGTGAACTGTAAACCTGAAGGGTGAGCAGAACCATTTTAGAAAGGCCAGGAGCCAGGTTCCACTCCCTGGATTCTAACTCAGAAATAAACTTGTTTCTATCAGTTTTCCTGCCTCTCAATTTATCGGTGTTGAGGGTAGCGGTCAAGCATTACTAGGCCTATAACACTACCAATGTAGTACAAACCACTATCACCTCTCAGAGAGCTTTACCATAATAAATCTCCCTACTAGTTTATCCGCCAATCTATTCTTCTCAAAACACAAATCTAATATTGTCACCTCTCTCCTCTCCATCCACTAAAATGCCTTAAGGGACATTTTAAGATAAGGACAAACCATCTTAACACAGTCTACAAGGTCCTGCTGCTTCACCTCTGACCCCCAGTCCATCAATGTCATCACTTTACTCTCTTGTCCTTAATCCCTGTACTCCAGCTACAACACCTTTCTTTAGTTCTTGCTGTGTTCATTCTCACAAAAGGGCCTTTGCATATGCTGTTCTCTCTTCCCTGCCCTTTCTACCTAGTTCACTAATCATTTTTTTAGAACACAGTTCAACTGCCACTTCATCAGATAAGACTTCAAGTCTCTCAGGATTGGGACCTTTCCCCCTGCCAAAACCCTACCCCTAAACTAACCCAACTACCTGCTTTCTTGAGCCTGGACCTCAGCTGCCAACTGTAGCTAGAGGAAGTCACTGGTATATGCTCTAGCATACTCAAGTGCACCCTTCAAAAAATGTTAAGCAGTCACAGCGCTATCTGCCTCTACTTCATGGCATGGACTACATTCTGATTTAACACTGAATTTTCATGATGGCTACCTGGTGTCTGCCTCCTCCATTGTATTTCATAAGCTCCATAAAGACAGTCTGCTTTCTCCTCACCAATGAATCCCTAGTGCTTAGCTAGCTTGCCAGAGTTGGCTCTCAAAATGTCTCTCAAAAGATGTAAAAAATTCTTGTTTTTGCATGTCTTTCCTAATGGTGTCTAAAAATTCTTTAAAGTGGCTTACCTTGTAAATCTTCCATCAATTCAAACATTCCAGGATAATTAACTTGAATTTCATCAGTGTCCTATTTTAAAAGAAAAAGAAATATTCATTTGGCATTCATCATTTAAAAAATCCAGAATTAAAGAGGGGTGACAGAGGTTAGGTGTGGTGATCACGCCTATAATTCCAGCATTCTGGGAGGCCAAGTTGAGAGGATTACTTGAGCTCAGAATTCGAGACTAGCCTGAGCAACATAGTGAGACTCATCTCTTCAGGACACCCAAAACTGTAGATCCTTACATATTCTGATTACATGTCCCATAAATGTTACTTAAAATGTGGCACCTAGCTGGGTGCAGTGGCTCAAGCCTGTAATCCCAACACTGTGGAAGGCCAAGGGGGATGATTGCTTGAGCTTAGAAATTCAAGAACAGTGAGACTTCATCTCTACAAAACAAAACAAAACAAAAATTAGTTGGGCATGGTGGAACACGTCTGTAGTATCAGCTACTCAGGAGGCTAAGGTGGAAGGACTGCCTAAGCCTAGGAAGTTGAGGCTACAGTGAGCCAGGATCGCGCCACTGTCTTCTACCCTGAGCAACAGAGTGAGATCCCAACTCAAAAAAAAGAAAAAGAAAAAAAAAATGGCACCCAGAATCAAGTCAGATATGGTCATCTACCAAGATATTTTCATTCTACTTCTAGTAATGCAGCTGACACTATCCTGGCTTATTTAGGAAATTAGCACATTGCTGGTACATGAAGAGTTTATTTCTCAAGTGAATTAATGGGCAATGACTCCCCCTTCCTTTTGAAGCTTGATGCAGGAGTTTACATGTTGGTTCAGTGGCAAAGACTACCAAATGCTCCCCAAATTTCCAGGTGCTCCTTGACACTTCCCAGTCTAAAACAGACATTTCTTCTGGCCAAAGAAAGGAGAAGCAAGGTGGTAAAGAGCTAGTAACCCTTTTCCAGACTCTCTTTTGCAAGGGTGACTTTAGAGGATGTAGGGCCAGAAGACACAACTACAACATGGCGGTGGGCTATCTAACCAGATGCAGCTGTGATGAGATACATTTTATTAGCTGGGCGCGGTGGCTCACATCTGTATCCCAGCACTTTGGAAGGCAGAGGTAAGAGGATTGCCTGAGTCCAGGGGTTCGAGACCAGCCTGGGTAACTTGGTGAGACCTCGTCTCTACGATAAATTAAAAACTTAGCCAGGCATGGTGGCGCACCTGTGGTTCCAGCTACTTGGAAGGCTGAGGTAGAAGGATAACCTGAGCCTAATAGGTCAAGGCTGTGGTGGCTGTGAGCATGCCATTGCACTCCAGCCTATGCAGTGTGACAGAGGGAGATTCTGACTCAAAAAAAAAAAAAAGAGAGATACATTTTTTGTTTTAAGCACTCAGATGTAGAAGTTTGCCTGTATTGGAAACTAGCCCTAAATAAATCTAAGTGTCATTAATAGAGGACTGATTAAATAAATTAATGAATGTCTATTTAATGAAATATTCTACAGCTGTTAAAAATTAATAAGATACCTATATGTCTGTAGGAGAAAATCTCCAAGATATGTTACTAACTGGAAAAAAAGCAAGAGTACATATAGAAAAAAAAAAACAAAAGAGTGTGTATATTACTGCTTTTGTGGTTTTAAATGACATATTTGTATTCTGTTCTATAAGAAAAAATTGCTCTGAAAGGATGTACCAGACATGAACGAATCTTTGGGGAGAGGGACAGGATGCCAGAAGTCAGGAGGAGGAGCCTTCACCTTAAACCTTGCTCTATCTCATTCTTTCTCCATATACATATTGTTCTGCTTTAAAAAAAATATGCCTGGGTCAGGTTACGTGTATGCTTTTTATTTACTTATTTATTTTTTTGAGTTGGAGTCTCACTCTGTCACCCAGACTGGAGTGCAGTGGCCTCTCCCAGTCACCGCAGCCTCGACCTGCTGGGCTCCGGCGATCCTTCCGCTTCAGTCTTCCAAGTAGCTGGAACTACAGGTGCGGCTAATTTTTTGATTTATTGTAGAGATGAGGTCTCGCCAAGTTGCCCAGGCGGGTCTCAAACCTGCGGGCTCAGGCAATTCATTCACCTCAGCCTCCCAAAGGCGCAGGATTACAGGCTGAGCCACCGAGCCCAGCTTGTGTATGCTTTTTAATAAGACTTCTTGGTAGTGTGACCATGACCATTTCAGCTATATACTTTCCTACATTAACAAGTTCTTTTTAAAAAGAGAATGAAACTAAGTAACAGCACTAGTTCCATCTCAATCAAAAGAATACTTCAATAGCTTTGTTAAAGGCCTTGTTCAAATGATGACGGACCATATCTGCAGCATTCTCTTAATGCTTAATGTACTAACTAGTCTGACAGTTCTCTTCTAAATGGAAATTAGCTTTATTCAGAATGCCAATTAACTCTGAAAATAATTCACTAAGAGGATTATATAAGTATAAATATAACTATATGATACTAATTTGACTTAACTTTAAAAATCCATTGCAGTGTAAAAGTAACATATCTTATGTATGCAGTATACACCTGTATACTTTATTATATAAAAGTTTTTTTAAATGGGACTCTTCAGAAAATGAATTAGGACACAATATTAATATAGCACTTCAGAAAGAACTGCATATATGCCTCAAAGGATAAATTTAATGATTCAAAAAACTATTCAAACTATTTTTGAACTTTATTCAAAAATAAATTATAGCTTTATTATTAAACCAACTCTAACTTTATAAATTATAAAGAAGATTCTATACCAATATTTTTGTATTATATTAAAGTCTGAGTCATTCAACTCATTTTTAGTAAAAGGTATTTTAAATTAGATTACCCAATTAACAGAAATGTAGGCTTTTGACTGCTTTATCATAGGGTTAAATATTTTTAGTAGAAACCTTTCTAAAATACATTAACTACTTTACAACCATAGAAAATCACATGTGGTTAACATAATTTAACTTTCTTTTGGTGACTCAAAATAGAATCCCATTTTTTTCCTGGTGGGCAACAACTTTTGAGTCCCCTAATATTGCTGACTAACCTTCATGACCTGGGTCAAATTCTCTGACATCACCCCATAAAAATGTGCACCACACCTCTCACATCACCCGGCCCCTAATATTTTCTCCTGTACTTTATAGAGATTTTACGTTTCCAGAGATTCTTTTTGCATCTCAGTAATAAGTCTGTAACATAACAATATGGGAGATGGTCTCAAGAGTGTAGACTGTAAAGAGGATTTTTTCCATGTTATAAGTAAAATAAATATTACAGACAAAAGCTTTAAACCAATGGTTCCTAATCTATTTTTGGTCATATCAGATCTCTCAAGATCCGATAAAAACCATGGGCACTTAGATTTTTGTCTGTTTTGCTCACTGCTATATTAAATGTATCTAGGATAGTTCCTGGCATATAGAAGGTACTCAATACATGCTTACTGCAAGACTGAACTAATAAATGAAACGGAATAGAAAGATATTTACTGCTGCATTATTCTTCTTGGCAAAAAAATCACAACAAGCTTATAGGTCGTTCATAGGGAAACAGTTAAGTAAAACCGAGGAATTTTCATTCTAGGAAGTAACAGGAGGTTTAAGAAGGAGGGCAAATATATCCATATTGACAGAAAAAAATGCTCTAAAATATACTGTTAAGAATGAAAAATGAAGTTTCAGAAACATACACATACACACACATGAGTATATATACAGTAAAGTAGTTTTTGTTTAAAAAAATAATCTGAAAGTTTACACACCACACTAAAAATATACTTAAAAATACAGCGAGGACAGGCTTGGTGGCTCAAGCCTGTAATCCCAGCACTTTGGGAGGCTGAGGTGAGAGGACTGCCTGAGTTCAGGGGTTCGAGACCAGCCTAGGCAACTTTTTGGGACCTCGTCTCTACAATAAATCAAAAAATTAGCCGGGTGTGGTAGCATGTGCCTGTAGTTCCAGCTACTTGGAAGGCTGAGGTGGAAGGATCACCTGAGTCCAGCAGGTCAAGGCTGTGGTGGCTGTAAGCATGCCACTGCACTCCAGTCTGGGCAACAGAGTAAGATTCTGACTCAAAAAAAAATAAAAATAAAAATTCAGTGATCCTTCAACACACAATTGGCCTGTATTAATAGTGTTTGTTTTCATTACCTAGCAGAGCACTCATGTGAAGCAGTTTTCCGATTTCCAGCTGTTCAACATCTCAGAATGTAGTTTCTAATGACTCAGGTCACTTAAAAGTTCACAAAAGGTCAGCCCTAGACAAGCTGTGAAGACTTCAGTGCTGTCTTCAGTTCTCAGCCTAGTTCTCCTGTGGGTTATTTCTCCCACTCCCTGGAGGCCCCTTTCCAACATCAGGGGCCCTGCTGGTCTATGCCCCTTGCTTTTTACCAAACAAGAAAGGATACAATCCTTTTGGCTGGCTGATTTGGTGAAACACATTCATACTAAATCACCTCAAACTGCTATTTTAATTTTAAGCCTATCTTCTCTAACCATGCATTGAAATATTTTCTTCACCAAGAAATTCCTATTTTCTCTAATCACATTTAGGGATGTTTCTAGGCCTGAAGGGTTTAGACACATACTAAGTCTACTCAGCTGATCTCTGAAGAGAGTAATGACATCCTTTAGAATAACTGTGATTGGAGAGAGGTGGAAGAGGGTGAGTTTCTCAGAAGCCCTGAAGACTGCTATGAGTAGAGGGATGGAAAAAGAAGGCAGAAGTTAATATTTACTGATTATCTACCATGGGCTAAGCACTTCATATTGGTTTTGTTTTTTTTAATACTATTGCCACCTGAGGTGAGTAAAACTTGTATTTTTAAAAGAAATGAATGCTCCAAAAGATGAAGTAAATTACCAAAATCCCCATCTCTAGTAAAGGGGTAGGATAAGGTCCAAGCTACTCCTATCAGGCCCCAATATCCTATTCCACCACTGTACTATGCTGACTTCATGGTTTCTGCATTGAATGCCTGTGGGCCTTCTTTTGAGATCTCCCTAATGGAGTACAGCATCCTGCCCCACCTTCACTAACCCTGATCTAACCCTAGGCTTTGAGAATACATTCTCTCATTTCTGCCTCATATGGCACTGCTTCAGTTGAGGGCTGTTGTTGGTGATAATATTACAAATGAAAGGCCTCTGTTTATCCTCTTTTTTCTATCATCTGGAACACTCTAAAGCCACTATTACACCTAAGTCTGGATTTAAAGATTCTAATCGAGCAGTATGTTTAGAAAATTGTCTTCTTGTTAATTAGGATACATTTTTTGAGCTACTTTTTCAGGTAACAAATACTGAAAATTCTACATTCCTACCTGGTGTCAATCAAGATATGTTTATACAAACTAAATATGGTCAGTGAGAGCTTTTTCCCTTAAAAAAGAAAAAAAGAGACAAAGTTCACAAAATCATGAACGCATACAGTTTTCTATCTTTAAAATGAAAGGAAGCTGTTTCTGAACTGTGTAGGTAATGAGTTACTTGATTCTCTCAATACTTACCACAGTCAGGGTATTAAAGCCAGCTCTCCCAAGAAGATGTCCTAGGTCACTGACAGCAATGAAAGGCGAAATGTGTGGAGAAAATCCTCCTTCCCTTTCCGTTTCTGCTAACTGTAAGGAACACCGAAGTTCATAAAGTGTGTCGCCTCCAAACATTGCACCAATAAATACTCCATCTGGTTTTAAAACATAATGAATCTGTAATAATTCAAACAAAAAAATCAAAATTTGACAAAGAAATGTCAAAAAAAGTCTAAATCAAAATTGTATGACTACCATTTTTATTTTGCCAAATAATCAGATAATTTAATAAACAACGCAACCAAATATCCGAAAGTCATTGCATTCAACGCAAGTCAACGCAACCAAATGTCCGATAGACCTATACATTCACTAATTAATACCTATAAAAATGTTGTATGTTTTCAAATTTTCTAGTAAACACAACTTGTTTTTATATCAGAAAAACACTGAAAGAAAAAAAATTAAGTGTGGTCAACTGCAAAAATCACAATCCTCCCTGTATCTGTGGCTCTTAAAATGTCATTTTCTAACAACTTTCATCAGATGAAATCTATTTCCCCTCTCCTTGAATCCTGGCCGGCCTTGTGACTTGCTTGGCCAAAATAATACAGTGGAAGTGAAAGTGTGCCAGTTTCAAGTTGAAGGCTCAAATGGTTTTGCAAGTGTCCACCTGCTCTCTTGGAGCCCTGCCTGGCCATATCATGAACAAGCCTGAGCTATCCTCGTGGAGGATGAGAGCTGTGGAGCAGCGACCAGCCAGCTGGGCCAGCTGGGTCATCCCAGACCAGTCAGCTCCCAGACAATCTGGCAACTGATCACAGACACATGGGTGAGCCAAGCCAGAACCAGAAGATTTCCTAACTGAATCTAGTCCCAAATGCCAACTCACAAAATCGTGAATTACGTAAATAGCTGTTGCTTTAAGCCACTACGTTGGGGTGGCTTGTTATGCTGAAAAAGTTCATCTGTAGAGAAATCATTATGATTCAGAGTATTAACCTAGTAACACATTAGTTTTCTTTAAGGAGAACTAATTTATTTCCAGCTTTAAAACAAAAACTTTTAATTAATAACAAGCAAAACAGTGGCCAGAGTGAATTCCAGGATCACAAATGTTGCTCACTGATTCTCTTAGACATTCTGTAACTAGCTCTGACTCCATTCTCAACAATGAGGACCATTACAGGAAAGAAAGAGTGGATTCTAAAGCAAATCAGAATACAAATCACAGCAGGCTCTCCTAATCAAAGCACTGTCTTAAGTTTATATTTACTACATTATGAGGCAATTAAAAGCGTACTACGTAAACCATCGGTAAAAGCTTTGGTTTTTTCCCTCCACCTTTTCAGTGTTACATCCTTCTCTTTTCACCAAACTCTACTACAACAAGTACCTATAAGACAGTCCTCAGCTCTCTACGGCCCCACTCACCCTCAGATGAGTGGGTGACTATTTGAAGGGAGACTATTATCAACTTCTGTGATTTCACAAGGATCACTTTCCACTCTCTATCTTCAGCTTGCCATCTTCCCAGAACTCTAAATTCATCTTTCCTTACCTATTCCCTGGACATTTTCCTCTTGGCATACTTACCACCTATGCATCTCCTACTCGACAAGGAGAACGCCTACTATCAGATCAATTCCCCTTTCCAATTGCCATGTTTCTATTAATTACTATTTCCTATTCCCTTTATCTGATCATTATCATTCTTTCCCCTACTTTTACTTATCCAGACCCAAAACTTTAAAGTGAGCTTTTACTTCTCCTTTTCACATCTAATCGGCCACCAAAATGCTGACTCTTTGCATTGTCTTAAATATCTCTCTTCCCTTTAATTCCTACCTAGGTTTTGTTTATCTCATGCCTGGAGCACTGTAAAAGTCTCCCTTCAATTAAGCAACTTCTCCAGGCATCTGTTTTCTAATCAGCAAAATAAATGTATTTTGCAGGGTTATTTAACACACATTAAACAGAGCACAGTAACTAGAAATAGTATGCGCTCAGATAAGGTGGTTATTATCCTGGTCACCAGTTTTTTAATGTTATTTTCCTCTTCAAAGTTCTCCAGTGGCTGTGATTTACATAAAGAATAATCTCCAAATTCCTTAACCCAACACCTAAGTCCTCTTAAATCTGATCTCTATACAGTATATCTCATCTCCCAGCACTATGCGAATCTCCCAAACAGGTTTCCTCTTTGTTCCTTCACACTGATGAGGCCCTTGTACCTCCCCACCTAACCTGAGATTCTGCCTTCCTGGAATGCCTTCCCTGTCCAAACCTCGTCTACCCTCTAAGGCCCTGTCCAAGTACCTCTTTCCTCTTGAAGTTTTTTTAGGCCACTCCAAGCCATAGTGATCTCTTTCCCTCCTTTGAACACATGCTTTTCATCTACTTCTGTTTACTCTTGTCAATCAACAAAAATTTATCTAGCACTGTCTAAGTAGAAGGCACAGGGAAGATACAAATATGTAAATAAGTAGGTTCCTACTCACAAAAAGTATACAAGCAATTAAGGGAAAGAGGGAATCCACACAGAAAATTTTGCAGTTACTAAGCTTTTCATAAATATTTAAAGCTCATCTCTATAATTGAGATTCTTAGATTCTCTAGGAGAGGAGAGTTACCCAGTGTACTTCTTAGTATGCCAAAAGGCACCAGGTACTCCTGGCCCATGGAAGATAATAAATACTTGATTTGATCAATTCTCCAATTGTTAGCTCTATAAGTAGTCTGTGAAAACAGAAACAACTATAAGCTTCTAATAATAAAGAAAATACACAGTATACTTGAATCAACATAAGTTTTCTTACCTGCTCAAGAGCTCTAGGAAGGTCATTCACCCAGTGCAAACTAAAATAAGAAAACACATATTTGTTTTAGCATAATTAGTAAATTAATAAGTATAATTATTACTAGTATAATGATAAGCCACAAAAGGTATTAACTTTGAAGCTTGAAGTCGTATATTAAAATTCATTGATTGGTCAGGTACAGTGGCTCATGCCTATAATCCCAACACTTTGGGAGGCCGAAGTGAGAGGATTGCCTGAATCCACGGGTTTGAGACCAGCCTGGGCAACCTGGTGAGACTTCATCTCTATGATAAATCAAAAAATTAGCCGGGAATGGTGGCAAGTGCCTGTAGTTCTAGATACTTGGAAGGCTGAGGTGGAAGGATCACCTGAGCCCAGTAGGTCGAGGCTGCGATGGCCATGAGGAGCCTACCACTGCACTCCAGCCTGGGCGACAGAGTGACTTCAAAAAACAAAAATTCACTGATTAGTCCTGCAAGTTTTAAAATAATAAATATTCCTAGAGGAAAATCTTCCTCTGTCACACTAGAAAATTCCCTGTGTCAATATATTACTTTGCTTAACTAAAAAGAAATCTGATACGGTTATGTCTAATTATTCCTCATCAGTGAAAAATGTAGAAGTCATTCCTACTTGGGCATTTCATCTAAATAGTGCTATTCTAAGACCTTATTTGCAGAAGGTAATAAAAATAAGCACCAGATAAAATGTTTAAAGAAACTCATCAATTAACTCAAACAATTAAGCTAGAGAAATATAGTATTATTCTAAGTCACACTTTTCCAGAAAAAAATAAAATTCATCTGCAGACCTAAAATTTTCCCTAGGAAAATAGTATTACTAATCAAAAGCTTAATTCAATTAGTTTTCTGATAAATAACTTCTCACATTTTTTCATTTTTAAGACTTTATTATTTTTTGAAGCAATTTTAGGTTCACAGCAAAATTGAGAAGCAGGTACAGAGATTTCCCACATACCCCTGTTCCCACACATGCACAGCCTCCCCGTTATCAACATCCCCTACCAGAGCGGCACATCTGTTACAACTGATGAAACATGTACACATCATTATCACCTGAAGTCCATAGTTTACATTAGGGTTCACTCTTGGTGCTGTATGTTCCATGGGTTTGAAAAAATGTATGTCATGTATCCCCCATTATAACAGTATCATACAGATTAGATTCACTGCCCTAAAAATCCTCTGTTCTCTGCCTATTCATCTCCCCACCCCCAACCACCAGGATCACTGATCTTTTTTACCATCTTTAGAATTTTGCTTTTTTCAGAATATTAAGACAGTTGGAATTGTATAGTATGTAGAATAGCTTCTTTCATTTATCAACTTGCTTTTAAGTTTCCTCCATATCTTTTCATGGCTTGACAGTTTATTTCTTTTTAGTGCTGAATAACATTCCATCATTTGGATATACACAGTTTACCCATTTGCCTATTGAAAGACATCTAGGTTGCTTCCAAGTTTTAACAATTATGAGTAAAGCTGCTCTAAATATTTGTGTGCAAGTCTTTGCGTGGACATAAGTTTCTATCCTCTGGACAAATACCAAGGAGTGTGATTGCTGGACAGTATGGTAAGAGTATGTTTAGTTTTCTAAGAAACTGCCAAACTACATTCCAAAGTCTCTGTACCATTCTTCACTCCCACCAACACTGAATGAGAGTTCCTCTTGCTACCTCCTTGCCAGCATTTGGTGTTGTCAGTGCTCTGAATTTTGACCACACTAATAGGTGTGTAATATAGCTGTTTTTTAAAGTGATTAAATAAAAAAGAGCTTGATACATTTAAACTTAATAACTTCTTGAATTTTCAATAGCAATTCCAAAATACTAAGTTGCATCAGGGGGAGGTGAGCTTTAGCAAATTGTGGAAAGTTGGAAAAAAAAGTGAGGTATTGCATTATATTATCTCCACCAGGGAGCAAAGAGTAATTCTTTACCAGAGCAATTTATAGTTTGCTTTTAATTTTTAAAAAAGTTATCTAGAATTTATTTCATTATCTATTTTATTTTCCTTGTAATGGTAAAACTTTATGGCATAAATTATCTATTTGTAACTATATATGTTTTTTTTAAAGTACAAATAGAGTACCAACCTTAAACTGCTAACCACCAGGTCAAATGTATTTTCTCTGAAGGGAAGGAATTCTTCATCTGCTAAAACACTGACAGTAGGAATTTCCGTTTCTAATGAATTTTTCTAATGGTAAAAAATAAAAGATCAAACACATTTATATGCAATATCAACTACTAACGCAATCCTTGTTTATTAAATTGAAGTCAATGTTATATTTATTTGGCAGTTTCTCCCCTGTCCCATCCTGCCCAAAAAAGAAGTGGCACAGAAAAGACACTCAAAAAACATTTCTTAAATGACACTTAAGATCAGCCAGAAAAAGTAGCTAACTAGTTGGAAAAACATAAACAGAATGCCCATCTCATACCAAGACAAATCTTGAAGGCTGAAAGTTTCAGCAAAATAATTAAAGTACTAGATGAAAATATGGGTGAACATTTTTATATTCTTAGATGAAAAAGCCTAATTAAACATGACTCAAAAGTCAGAAACTGTAATGGAAAAGACTGATATAGCAATAAACAATGTAAACAACTGGGAAAAATATGTGTAATACATATGATGAAGAATTAATATCCCTAAAAAACAAGCTCCTATAAATCATCTGAAGGCTAAGGCGGATGAAAGACAAAGTACAGGCATGTCATAAAATTACTTATAAAAATCACAAGTTCAGAAATACCAATAGTCAAAGACATCGAGAGCTGTTTGGCTATACTAGCAATTAAAGACATATAAGTAAAAATAACAATGATGAGGTTCTACTTTCTGTCTATCAGACTGACAAGGACAAAAAGCCTGGACCAGTGTTGCCAAAGTGAAAGATGGAAAAATATACCTTTATATAACACCATTGTTCAATCTCTTTTTTTTTTTTTTTTTGGTGAGTCAGAGTCTTACTCTGTCGCCCAGGCTAGAGTGCAATGGCGCAATCATAGCTCACTGCAGTCTCAGCCTCCTGGGCTCAGGTGCTTCTTTTTGCCTCAGCCTCCTGAGCAGCTGGGACTTCAGGAGCATGCCACCACACATGGTCGATATTTTGTAGAAACAGGGTCTTGTTACGTTGCCTAGGTTGGTCTCGAGTTCCTGGGCTCAAGAAATTCTCCTGTCTCAGCCTCCCAAAGTGTTGAGATTATAGATGTGATCCACTATGCCCAGCCTCAATCTTTCTAAGGGTAGCATGAAAACATACATCAAAAAATTATAAATGAATATCAGTAAACCCATAAATTCCACTGCCAGGAATACACATCCAGGGAAAAAAATAAATCAAACATATACAGTGGCTTCACACAAAGATATTCATCACAGAAACTAGAAATATAACTGCCCTTCAATAGAAATTTAACTAAGTAAGCCATGGACTATTCACCTATTGGAATACCACATAGCCATTTAAAAAGATGATACATACAAACATACATTTGTATGATATTCATTGACATAAAAGAATTATGTTCTGGGAAAACATGATACTGTTCATATAAAATTGTGGGGGGGGAATACCTAAATGTCCTGCAAATGTGGAAATCAAATGTCACCAGTGGTGGTTGCCTCTGAGTGGTAGGACTACGGAGGATTTTTTCTTTTGCCCTTGTATTTCATGTATTAATTTTTCTCAAGTGTGTTATACTAATAATTAGAAAATAAAATAAAACTATTTTCAGTTTGAAGGAAATAACAACAAAGAAATAAAGAATAATCAAATCAGGAGATTAGAAATCAATAGCATTAAAAAATACCCACCAAAGCATTTTCTGCAATGTCAGCTTGGAAAAACTTTCCAATAGTTTCCTGCAATGAAATAATTAAAGCTGATCAGATAATACAAAAACAAGCAGATAAATAAACCTAGTAACAAATAAAACAATTGTTGACATTTCTAAAGGAGAAAGTATTAATTACAGCTTAATTTTCAGCTTAATTTTCAGCTTTCTATATAACAGTATGGTACATAAATACTTTAATAACATACATTAAGTTACAGATTCAAATACATGCAGCTAACCCTTTATTTGATATATTTAATTATATTTAAAATAATAAGAGAACACAGGTGTGAATAATCAACAAATGTCCTCCACTGGGTTGGACTTCTGTGCTAATCTTTCCATGGCAAAACATGCTGAGAGCTAGTTTTCCCACTCTTGTGCCACAGAGGACTTGAAATGGGCTTCCTGTCTTTTATTTGTTCATTAAAAATGTTTACACATTGAAATGATATCAAGCATCTTCTCACACCACAGAAGAAAAACAAAGAAAAGTGTTTACAGAGAGTAAAGACAGACTTATACACACACGAGACTTGGGGGCAGGGCTTAAGTGACTGCACTGCATTTTCCCTGTTTCATCTACTCTCTCTTCCTTCCAAGAGGAAAGGGGACTCTTGCTATTTCTGTCCAGGAAAGCACTCCCCTTAGCTCTCTTTTCTTCAGGATTCTGCTCCCTCCATCAGTCTTCAATTTGTCTTCTCTCTCTTTCCCTTACCATACAACAGGCATACACTCCCAATTTTGAAAAATCTCCTCACCTCTAAGTACCTTGTAGTTGTTTGGTGTGTAATCCACATCTCTACTTCTTTTAAAGTCTTTCTGCTCTACTTGGTAATCTATCTTCTCTTTCGCTGCTCTCCTAACACTGCCTCTGAAGATCACAGGCAGCATAACCACCACCTAGAGCAATCTGTCTTGCTGCTCTCAGTCCTACTTCACCTGACCTCGGAAGTATAGCACTGGTGACAATCTCCTGAAACCTTCTCTGGTACATTCCATTCTGCCTCCCCTCCTCTACCAGAGCAGCCAATCTTTTTTACCTCACCCACATTGGCTTCTAAAGAACTTCCCTGCCACAACTTGGAAAGAATACACCTTACCACAAAACCCTACTGTTACCTGGTCACCACTAACTAACTCAGGGCAGCTGGTGTTCAGGTTCTCAAAGAAAAAGAAAAGTGCCTCGAGTTGTACTGTTTGCTGATTTCCATGTTGTAACTACTCTGACGATGGTGAATTTCAGGTTGCCAGGATGATATTGCTAAGTGAAGAGCTGCAAAGAGATGTGCTCACTTGGTTCTCACAAGCCAGCTCCAACATACCCATGTGAAGGATGAAGAATTAGACCAGTCCAACTATGGGTCCCTATCTCTCACTTGAAAATCTAATGAGACTTAGAGATGGGGCAGAGGTCCCTGGAATTGGAGGGGCATGGAGACTTCAGGGTGTGGGCAGTGGTGTGCTGGTAACTAACAACTGGCTCTTGGTGGGACTGCTTTGTAGCATTTGTCAACTTCAATGGTATAAATACTCCCACTAGGGCTGATTCAAGCTAGTAACACAATGTCACAGAACACAGAGCTGGGAAGAGATGCTAACACTAAGCTCTTGTGAGCTGTTATAAGCTAGATTCAGCTCACCACTGGGTGGAGGGTATTCATATTGGGGGTCACACACACTGATGAACACTAGGGAATCTACACAGAGAAAAATGAATGAAGGCAACCATGCGGTATCCATATGATACTAGAGAGCACGTGAACAAGGGGGACTTTGTTCTGATGTTTCAAAGCCCCCATCCCTTGTGAGGCCTGGCTCTTCTTCCAGACCCCTGAGTTGCATAGGAGCCTCTATGCAACAAATGTTCCTCTATTTAAACAGGCTTCAGTGAATTTATGCTTCTTGTAATCAAAAGATACCTTACTAAGACACTGTCCATTTACTATTCCTGCCATCTTTGTTGGCGCCTCCTCATTTTCCCATCCCTAAGTAAAGCTATGGAAGGTTCTTTTCTATATTTTTTCCCCAGAGAGCTCACCTGTTTCTATGGCTTCAGTTGTCATCTCTGAAAGGGACTTCTAAACAAGAATAATAGCCACACCTTTGCCAGACTTACCCCCACTTAATCCTCTTACGAACCTTTTAAAGTATTGCTGATAACATCATACAGACACTGAGGTCGGGGGGACTGAATAACTAGTCCAAGTGTACACAGACAGCAAGGGGCAGAGCTGAATATTGAACCCCTATCCGACTTCAAGTCAATGCTCTTAACCTCAATATCCCAATCCCAGTTCCACATTTCCAACTACCTACCAGATATAAACACCAATATATTCCTGTCACCTCGAATTCAACATATCTGAAATAGGAATAATCTCTTGTTCCTTGCCCCACCACATCTCATGACTTTTTCCAGTCACTAAAGGTATAACTTATTTTGCATTCATTCATGCATCAGTCATTTAGTAAATCTTCATTCTGTGTTCTAGGTATTGGGGATTAGTAATGAACAAAAATGAGCAAGTCCAATAAGAGAAGACAGACACCAAATAAACAAACATGCACCAGAGGCTAATAAGTGCTATGGAAACAAAGCAACCAGCCAGTGGAGAGCAGGGGCACTATTTTCTATAGTCAAGGGAGGGATCTTTGATGAGAGTTGTTTGAGCAAAGACCTGACAGAGGTGAGGAAGCAAGCCACACAGATATCTTGGGGAACAGCATAGAAAACAAGTGCAATGCCAAGCCCTGGCCTGTTTGAGAGACTGCAAAGTACGCTGAAAAGTAGGAAGAGGAAGAAGGTCAGAGTTGCAATTATCCAAATCACTGAGGCCTTATGGATTGGGACTCTGGCTCACTACTAAATTAGATGAGAAGCCAACAGTTCTGAGCAAAGGACTGATTTCATTTGTGTTTTAATTACTTTACCATGAGAACAGACTGGCAGGGGCAAAGGTAGAAGCCTGGAGACCAACCACTTGGAGGCTTCTGCAATAATCTGGGCAAGAGGTGATGATAGCTGGACAATGGTACTGGTGAAGGTGGTAAGAAGTGGTAGAGTTATGAATATATTTTGAAACCCAAATAAGTTGCTGATGGATTCAATTTGGGAGGAAAGGACACAAGAGGATTCAATGAATATGGTTTTTGGCCTGAGCAACTAAAAGAATGAAATTTTGTCCTGCCCACCACATCTGATCAGTCACTAAGTTCTGTGGATTCTATGAGGTCTCCCTTATATATCCCATCACTGATCTGCTGCCTCTCCATGGGTGACAGGCCTTCATTTCTCATGCCTGCACTGCATTTGCCACAGCCTCCTAATCAGTCTGCTTCTCTGTCCTCTCTCTTCTTCAATCCTTCCTGCATACCATCTCCCAATTAATCTTCCTTAAACGTCCCACTCTATTGCATCCTGCAGCATTCGACCTCTGTATCCTTCCTCTTGGCATGCCCTGACTTCCAACGAATTGAATCATCAGCCCAAATTCTTTAAAATCTCAGGTCAGATTCTGTCCCTTTCAAAGTCTTGACCACATGAACCCTTGATTTTCCTTAACTCCTGTTACACTTTAATGACTCTATCACCTCTGTGGCATTTACTATTATCAGTAATAGTGTTTTAGGATCCTCACTCCTCCTTGCCCAAGTGTATATTTTTATTTAAGTAGATTTTACATAGAAATCCTACTCTAATCTTTGTGTCCAGCACAGTGTCCTATACATACGAGCTAAAGGAACAAACAAATATCTTCATAGTCTGATCTAGAAAACACAAAATAAAATGATATGAGTATTAATAAACGTTACTTATATTTAATCACATAGAAAGATGTCTAACCAGCTGATGAAATTAATTTTTTCTAGCTAAAAACTCAGCTTGATTACATTTTCTGTATCTGTCAATCTGATTTTTAATGTGAATTCATTTGAATACAGTGGGAACAAAGAGAAATATCTTATGTAGATTTAAATAAATTATCAGTAGAAACACTGAATAAAATGAATTTAGAGGAAAAATTCTTTAAGAAAAAAAGACAGGAGAGAAGAAAACCACCATTGGTTCTACCACTATAAAAAAAAAACAACAAATTTGTTAATACAAATTTTCTAATACAATAAAATCTAGATATGATACAAAATAAATTAATTAGAACAGTCTTTCTTTAAAATTAGCCTATTTCATTTTTTAAGTAAATTAAATCATCAAATAAATATACCTTATTCAAGTGTTGTGCTATGTAACCTCTTCCACAGCCAAGATCCAAAGCAAGAGGGAAATCTCTAAAAAACAGACACAGAAGTTATAATACAGTCCATAAATTGAGAACTAATTTTTCTTAAATAAGAACATTTTAGTAAATACAACTTTCAGAAAGTTACATTATCTGCCTTTTTTGTCTTACTTTACAAACTATATATACCAGACTATGCTGTGTACAGCAAGACTGTCTGATATAGCCATTCATAGGACCTCATAACAAACCAGCTTTCCACAAATTCATGACTGGATTTGAAAAACAGATTTAATGAGGGTATTTTAATTCAATAATACCTCCAGATAATGAATAAAAAGAAGTTATTATAAAGTAAATGAAAATAACTGACATACTTATCAAGGACTTGGTAATTATCCCAATTTTTCAAAATTGTTGAAGCAGCAGAACCCTTAGAAATTACCGTGTGAAACTTCATGAAGTAATAATATGTAAAACTTAAAAAAAAAACCAACTAAATAATAGCTAATTTTACTGAAAACTTACCAGGTTTAAAGTATTGTGCTGTCAACCCAACCAAGTACTTCAACTAACAAGCAGCAGTCAACACTTGAATTCAGTCTGTCTGAATCCTGAACCAGAACTACTGTCTTCCACACTATACTGTGTCCTCTAAACATATCATGTTATACTAAATTGGTACAGACATCCAATTGCAGGCCACAGGTTTCAGAAAAATTTATGACACCAAAACTTAAAATTTTATCTATTAATAACGTTTTTTGCTGAACAACTAGAACAAAGAGTCCCTTTTCAGTTTCTGTTAAAAACCTATGTCAAAATTATACAATACCAGCACACAGTTGGAGAACCCCTGGTAACAGATAACCTTGTTTGCCTAACACCCTATATCTTGATGATGAACACAGGCAATGTGGCATAGTTAATTATAAGGGCTTTGGAATTAGAAGGATATAGATCAGAATTCTGGGCAATTTACAGCCCTGTGACCACAGGCAAGTGATTTAACCTTTTTGGATTTTGTTTCCCCAGCTATAAAAATGGAAAAGTTACTGCCTCCCTTAGAGTCAGTGTGAGAATTATATGAAATAGTACATATATTTAGCACAGTGTAAATATTCAACAAATTAGCTGTTAGTTATTATTATCACTCATTATAACAGTATTAGGTGAGCCTCGGATCCCACAAATAAGACATTTAATAATGTGTGTGGTTAGTTTTTAGAAACAACAAAAGATCAGTGTTGACAAACTACTCTTTCTAATAACAGAATATTAATGCAAGGATATTTAGGCTAGTATTTTAATAATTTAATTCCAGCTAATGTTAGTTGAAGACATGCTTTTAACCATAATCCTAGGTCTTGTTACAAATTTGACTGTGCTTTGTTCAGTGCTATGACATAAAAAGATTATAAAATCCAAACTGATTTGCAAAATTCAATATTTCATCTATTAAATCAAAATGGCTAACAATCTAGGAGAATTATTATAGTAGCTATTCTTCAGATATTTAAAATAATGAAACTAATGAAACAAATAAAATGTGGTACCTATTTTCAACAATGAAACTTTTTTATACTGTACAAAATTAATTCATCCCAAGATCCTTTTAAGTAGCAAAGCTAGATAAAAAATATGACTGAGTCTGTGATTTCATGAAATTCCCTTTTATAAAAAATGCAGTAAACGCATCTCATCTTGGTCTATTTTTAATGGATGTATTTTATACAAAAGAACATAAAACAAGAGCAACAAATTACTCTGCTAATATCACAGAGTAATTCTACTGCAAAACCAATGTTTGACTGGGGTTCCCACCACAAGGCTGTAAACCTCAAATTCTATTAAGCTTTCATTATGCCTAATATAGAGAGAAATGAATCCATCAAGATTTCAATAATACTTGATAAAACGACCAAAGTCTCATAAATTCTGTTTAGAAAACAAAACTAGGTAGATACTCTCTTTCACTTTAATGGTAAAAGATTCTATGATCAATTTTAGTTAAACTTTGAAATTTAGGTTTAGTAAATCTTAAAAATTCACATGTAGTCAATTCTTTATGTCCATTTTTGGGGCAATCTTTCTATTGCTGATTTTTGGCCAAATCAAGTAGATTAGTCATTCAGGCTTGGAGACAGCTGAAAGTGGGGCTTCCATACATTCTTTTTATTTTTTATTTTTTAAAGCAACAAAGAGAAAAGAACATTTGCTCTCCCAGACAAGAAAAAGAAGGAGAGATCTATAAAGTGATTCAAACACCAATCTGATAATAAAGTCCTCCAGATTCTGCCAATCCAGATATCAAATTTTCAGCATATAATCTGAGCTTCCACTCAAAAGTTGATTGTATTTTATTATGATAACCATCACTTACCTGGCTATGTCATATACACGGTCCGCGATCCTACTTCCAACCTGAAGGATTATAAGAGACAATGTTGCACACAAGTTGAGTAGGTTAACAGAGAAGTAACACTTTTTTTACAATATTCAAAAATCCATAGGTTAGTTATGTTTCAACATGATAAGTACAGACACATAATTGTCCACAAAGGTATTAGCATAAGTTATATTAAAGAGAAAAATTATTTAGTTAGCTGGAGTTTTTTACAGATCAATGTATAAGCAGTCATTTACTAAGAACTCTATTATTTATGACTACTACCAAATTTTATGGAACTCCTAAATGAATTAACTTTTCTGAGTGACATTCGCAAATTAGAAAAAGTCAAATCTGGCTGGGTACAGTGGCTCATGCCCATAATCCCAATACTTTGGGAGCCTGAGGCAAGAGGACTGCTTGAACCCAGGAATTTGAAACCAGTTTGGGCAACACAGCAAGACTTTGTCTCTACAAAAACTAAAAAAAAAAAAAAAAAGCCAGGCATGGCATACCTGTAGTCCTAGCTACCTGGGAGGCTAAGGTGGGAGGATCGCTTGAGCCCAGGAGTTATAGGCTGTGGTGAGCTGTGGTGAGCTGTGGATCATGCCACTGCACTCCAGCCTGGGCGACTGAGACCTTGACTCAAAGAAACAAAGACCAAAAAATAAAAAAATAAAAATAAATTAAATAAATTTTTAAAAACCAGAAAAAGCAAATCTGAAGCAATCTCATCCCAATTTAAAAGAAGTCAAGCTGGGCTCGGTGTCTCAGCCTGTAATCCTGCGCTTTGAGAGGCTGAGGTGAGTGTATTGCCTGAGCCCGCGGGTTCGAGACCTGCCTGGGCAACTTGGAGAGACCTCATCTCTACAATAAATCAAAAAATTAGCTGGGCGTGGTAGCGCGTGCCTGTAGTTCCAGCTACTTGGAAGGCTGAGATGGAAGGATCACCAGAGCCCAGCAGTTCAGAATAAGACTCCACCTCAAAAATAAATAAATAAAAATAAAAGAAGTCATAAAGTAGGTACCACCTTTTGCTGGGCTAGCTTCATCTGGCAGGAAAAAAGAAATGGGAGTCTGATATTGCCCACATTTCACTCATTCCTTCATAAACACCCCAAAGTTGTTATTAGAACCTGAAATTCCATACACAGATTATTTGCTTTGGGGGGAGAGAAGCAAAGGAGGAGGTAGGCAGAAGTCTTTACCCAGAGGAGTCCACTTTGTACATTATTCCTAATATGAACATCTTTTATTATAAAAAGAACTCTCGTATATTTTATCTCATATTCTAGCCCTGCAGATTGGTAAAGCCACCATTAAGGTGTAACCCAGTGCTTTTCTTGGAGGAAAAAGGGCTAGGAGGGCACATCTTCTAAGAACATGGCATCATGGACCTTTCAGGAGGAAACCAGCATGTGGTATAAGCATCGTGCCTTACAAAGGGGACACATACAATGTATTGACAGTTGACTTTCTATCTCCATAACAGACATCACCAACTTTTGAGCAGTTTTCTCATACGAGAACAGACACTGTCAATCATCTGATTCCCTGTGCTCACACAGAACTCTGCTCAAAGTAGGAGCTCAATACATGCCTGTTGCTTTATGCTTGACTCCAGTTTAGCTCCACTCCTGAGGAAACATTTACTGAGGCCTGAGTTCGGTGCTGTGTGTCCTGAAAGTAGAAACCCTCAGTCCTTAGTCCACCTGGGCAGAGAGGAAGAGGTCTCTCAAACTAGCAAAGACAATTCAGAGACCTTAATTTGATCTTCTTAAAACATAAATCATATCATATTGTTCCACTGGTTAAAATAAGAACCTCACATTCCTCTAGAGGAATATTATTCAAAAATAATGAGAGCCGAGTGTGTAATTTCAAATTTTCTAGGAGCCATATAAGGAAAAAGAAACAAGAGAAACTAATTTTATTGTTATATGTAACACAATATATTAAAAATATACTTCAACACGTAATTAATATAAAAACTATTTTTTCTTTTTTTGTTTTTTGTCTTTATTATTTTTTTCCAATATAAAAACATAAAGGGTGAAGTCAAAAATGACTGACTTAGCTAGAGAACAGCCATTTTAACATTGCTAAAGCTTTGTTATACTTTGTTGGCTGTTGGTTCTATTTCCCACGTCCTAATCATTAGCCAAGGACAGAATCAGCTTCCCGGAGGTAGTTACTGATTATTGTTTTGCATCTGCAAGTATGTCTTACGTGGATCACTACTCTATCTAGGCCTTTGTTTCCCAGCTATACAGGATCAAGTGGACCTAACTGTAATCAGCCTTTTGTGATTGCCCACCAGCCCACCACAGGTTGAAGGCCCTGGAATCACAGGACTGGTTTCCCTGACCACACCTAGAAGGCAAGATTCCAGTTATCAATACTCAGGAATGCAGCTGCTGAAGAACTTTTTTTACTCTGTGTCCTTGATTAAAACTTTAAAAGCCCTCCTTCCTTAAATTCCCTTGCCGCGGCCCTGCCTCTCAGTGCTGGTGCCATTTAGAGTCTGTTCTAAATGTAAATAAACTCTTTTGCTTTCTTTTGCAATTCTTTTGCTTTATTTCTGCAGCACTGGCCCACACTGCCTCAGTTTACCCTAACACAAACTATTCATGAGATACTTTACGGATGTAAAATTAGTACTTTTTCATACCAAGTCATTGAAATCCAGTGTGTATTTCACATTTACAACACACCTCAATCGAACTAGCTACACTTCAAGTGCTCAACAGCCACACGTGGTCGGCAGTTACCATATTGGACAGACAGTGCAGAGAGAGAAGAAAGGCCAAAGTCTCTGCCCTGGAGGGCACTGATGATGTGGGCCCTCCTGACCTCTTCTCTCTCTCAGAAGTTTCACTGGAGGCCTCCACAAGGTCCTCCCCTTTGCCTACGAGGCCTTCCCCGCCAGCCCCGCCCCCCCATCTCAATCATGCTGTCTTCCCTGACCATTGTCACAATTCTGCTTCACTTTATTTCTCTCACCTTACTTCTTTAGCTGAAATTTCCCTTCTATCTACTGTCTGTCTCGCCCCCTCCTCCCCCTGCCCCCAAAATGAAAGTCCACGAGGGCAGAGGTCTTGCTGAGCCCAGATCAGTTTTTTAATTAATTATTTTATTTTAAAGATGTGGGGTACAATTCAGATACAGGTATACAAGTGGTCATGGTACAGGTCAAGTTTGGGCCTCTCTCTGGCCCCCACCTCACCTGGTTTGAGATCAGGTACCCTTATTGATATTATCCTAGTTTTAATTCAAACCATCTTTGCAGAGTGAGGGAATGAATGAAAAGCACATTACGAATATCCGAGCCCGGCCCTTCCGTGATTACAGAAGAGGCAGGGCTGCGGGTGAAGGTCAGACGGCGAGGTGACATGGGTCGAGGCCCGGCCTGAGCTCCGGGACCGCAGACAAGCCTCGGGGTCGCCCAACCCCCTCTCCGCCGCCCGCGGCCTCACCTCCTCCTTCAGGTAGTCAAATTTCATCGGCTCTGGCTGCCGGGCCGCCCAGTTCTTCTGTTTCCTTTTCAGATCCCGGTCGAAGATGTTTAGGGCTCTGGGCGAGGTGCCGCCGCGGGGAGGGACAGCAGAGGCGACCTTCCTACGGCCAAGGTTCTCCGTAGAGACCCCCGCCGTCCGAGGTCGCAGGCACAGGCGCCAGAGCCCAGCCGGCCGCAGCATCCCCAGCAGTGACGCCACTTGCCGGGGCTTTCTGCCGTGCGCCTGCTGCGCTAATGCGGCTTCGGCGACTACTGTAGAGAGCTTCGCAGAGAGAACGCAAGTATTTTGGCCCAGTTCGCTTGCTATTACGGCGGAACGTGGCGCGGAGCATTGTGGGTGTGGGTGCCATGCGAGGCTGGGAGAAGGATTCCGGACGGTGAGTTGGGCAGAGCTCGAGTGGAAGGGCTCTCGAAGGTACGTACCTAGTCTGTGACAGGGTCTCCTTTGGATTCGTGAGGGGTGCGCCTCTTCCTCCTTACCTTTCCAGCCTCGTTCTTCAGACTTCATCGATCTTCAGGGTCTCTTCTCGAGGGAACTTAGCCCAATAGCTGCCCCCCGAGGTTCAGGAGGTGGGAAGGAGACCCTCGTTCTGGGGCTACTGGTATTCCCCGTGTTAAAAGGAGTGTGTGGAAGGGGAGTGGACCACGGGAGTGAAGCCGTGTGTCAGATATGAGATCAGGTCGCATTCCCCTCTCCTGGAATACCTGACGTTTATCGAGATCTGACGTTCTAAACGGTTGCAATAATGCGTTACCTCTTTTGAGTTGATTGAGGTGGTACATGCTTTGTAAGGTTGTTCGGGGAGTTAAATGTTGCAATACGCCTAAAAGTGTAGAAATGCATCAGTGAAACCTTTTATTTTTTTCTGATTAGTGTATGAAAAGTTGTTTTCGAGTTTAGAGAAGAATACAGCTTTGTAACCAAGCCTTGTTTTTCAACGAAAAAAAATGGTGCCCTTTTTTATTTTTTATTTTTTATTTTTTGAGTTGGAGTCTCACTCTGTCGCCCAGACTGGAGTGCAGTGGCCGTTCGACCTGCTGGGCTCCGGCGATCCTTCCGCCTCAGCCTTCCGAGTAGCCGGAAACACAGGCGCACGCTACCACGCCCGGCTAATTTTTTAAAAAAATTGATTGTAGAGATGAGATCTCGCATGCCCAGGCGGGTCTCGAACCGGCGGGCTCAGGCAATCCACTCACCTCAGCCTCCCAAAGGCGTGGGATTACAGGCTGAGTCACCGAGCCCAGCAATGGTGCCCTTTTTTATCAGTCCATTTTTTTTCTTTCCTTCTTCCTTCCTTCTTCTTTCCTTCTTCCTTCCTTCTCTCTCCCTCCCTCCCTCCCACTAATCACTGTCTTTTGAGTCTACGAAAATCATATCCGGAGGTGCTAAACTGTTAGGGACTATTTATAAAGGATCAATGCTAATTTAGACACACGTATGTGTGTATTCTAGTATGTTGGAGAGGGGGGATTAGCTCTTCTAAGCCTTAGTCACTTTTTAAATAAGAAAGTATAGGAAGAAGTAGTTGGAATGAGACTTATTAGCTGGAATGAGACTTTGCCTGGAGACTTGACTACCTTTGAAGGATGGTCGGATTGAAAGGGAGAAATTTGTGAGCTAAACCTGAACTTACTTTGATCTGTTTAATTAGGAAATTAGCCTTGTGGAACTAAAGGCTATTGGGAGTAGCAGGAAGTAAAGATTAATCGAATGGGACCAGAATATGAAAAAACAAATGACCAGTTTAGACTAGGATATCTTTACATTACATTACATTAATTACATTAGCTATTTTACTTAACACATACAGACATACAGATAGGAATATGGAAGTTCTAAGTGAGTGCAATGGACTAATAAACATTTGTTTCTCTCCATTAAGCCCTGGGCATCTGCTTGGTTTACCTTAAATTTATTTCTCCAGATGATTTGTAATGGAAAGAGGATATTGTATAAGTTTTTGCTTTTCAGCATGTGGTGACCCACAATAAATTGGGGAGACTAAATTAGGGAAGTCACCTTTATTTTAAGTACATCCAACTTAGAATATATTGTGAATTTATGTGTTTTTTCTTTTTTTTTTTAACGCTTTTCTTCCAGGGATGTTTAAAAACACTTAATTATATTACTAATCCTTCATTATTTTATCTGTTTTATTTTTTAGTATTTGGTTTCTTCAAGCACTTGTTCAGTAAAACGTTTAAAAATGTCATCCAAACAAGAAATAATGAGTGATCAACGGTTTAGACGGGTTGCAAAGGACCCAAGATTTTGGGAAATGCCAGAAAAGGATCGAAAAGTCAAAATTGACAAGAGATTTCGGGCCATGTTTCATGATAAAAAGTTCAAGTTGAGCTATGCTGTGGATAAAAGAGGGCGACCCATCAACCATAGTACTACAGAGGATTTGAAACGTTTTTATGAACTTTCAGATTCTGATTCCGATCTCTCTGATGAAGATAGCAAAACACTGGATCAAAAGAAAATAAAGAAGAGAAAACTCCAGACTAAAAAAGAAAAAGATTCCAAAAATCCGGTTGAGGAGAAAAAGAAATTAACCAAGGAAGTTAATCAAAAGAATTCTGAAAATAAAAATGATTTAGATAATTCTGAAAGAATTCAGAAGGTGAAAAATTCATGTAAATCTAAGATAGATTCAAACATAAGTCTGAAGAAAGAGAGCAAAGAATGTATACAGAAAAGAACAAAAGAGAAAAATGTTGTTCAACATAGAACGGACTCTTTTCCCAAAGAAAAACTAAGGACATTAGATTCAGGCCCCTCTGAAGTTGTGAACTCTCCCAAGATCAAGTGTTCTAACACAAGAAGAGAAATACAGTCAGGTTGGTTGGAAAGAATTAGAGGTTCTTTGGTGGTGTGTTATTTTTATGCTAATCTTTTAAAAACGTAAATATATTAGTATTTTCATGGTATGGAATGGTCAAGTGCCTCTTTGGAAATACGAAGCAATGAAAGGACTGAGTATTAGTGGTACTAAAAGACAGGCATGAAAATTTGAATCTTGACGTTAAATGATGATTTTGATTTGTGGTAGGCACTAGTAAGAGGTATATTCTCTAACCAGATAAATTGTTTTTGTTGTTGTTGTTATTACATGATAAGGAGAAATGTGTCTAAAGAAGTTAAGTAGAGTTGGATATGCATTCGTTAATTCATTCAACTACTTAGTAACTAATATGGCAGATAGAGCATGAGTAAGGCATGGTCCACCTTCTCAGGGCTATTGCTAGCTTATATGGTACCTTTGTGCAAATTTGAAAAGACGTGCTCTCTGGACTTACAGAGGTCCCAGGGCTTGCAGTTTGGTGAGGAGATAGCACCTTTGAGTGAAGCAACAGATTCTTTGCCCCTGAGCGGACACAGCCCCTGGTTTTTTTTTAAAAAAAAGAAAAAAAGGAAACAATTTTCATGATATATTTTGTTTAACACAGTCAAAAATTTATTTTGGTATGTAATCTATATTTTAATTCTGTTTTCATACTAATCTCAAATTGGACAAGCCATATTTCAAGTGCTCAATTGCCACTTGTGGCTACTGGTTGCCATCTTGGACAGCATAGATCTAAAGTGAAAAAATTAGAAACATAACACAAAATAGAACAGGAATAAGTGCCATAAAAGATGTTTAGTGGAGGACTATGGACATTCAGAGGAAGAGGTCACTCAAGATGTGGTATTCAGAGAAAAATTCATAGGGGATATGCCTTTTTGATTGAGATTTGGAAAAAGTTAACCTTGAGGACCACAGTGTTCTACATGGAAAGAACTTTTTGAGCAAAGATTGATTGGGCATGTTCAGAAGAGATCTGTAGTCACATTTGATTAGAAAATAAGGTCTTGAAGGGATGAAATGAGTAATAGGGTAGAGATGGTTGTTTGGAACTAGGTAAGAAACAGCTGGCTGTAGTTTGTATTACGTGTTTGCTAAACTTACTAAAATTTTGTATCACCTCTGGCAGCAAGAAATTATAAGTGTTGATGTTGCTGATATGAAATTGTAAAACTGAAAATTGCTGGTGGTTCAGATGATCCAGACCTGTGATTATAGAACCAGAGGAGAAGCCGGGCTCGGTGGCTCAGCCTGTAATCCCGTGCCCTTGGGAGGCTGAGGTGAGTGGATTGCCTGAGCCCGCGGGTTCGAGACCCACCTGGGCAACTTGGTGAGACCTCATCTCTACAATAAATCAAAAAATTAGCCGGGTGTGGTAGCGCGCGCCTGTGTTTCCAGCTACTTAGAAGGCTGAGGCGGAAGGATTGCTGGAGCCCAGCAGGTTGAGGCTGCAGTGGCCAGGAGCGTGCCACTGCCCTCCAGCCTGGGCGACAGAGTGAGACTCCAACTCAGAAAAAAACAAAAACAAAAAACAAACAAACAACAACAACAACAACAAAAGAACCAGAGGAGAGCAGATATATCAGGAAAAGGCAGAGAGGTATTGACAGGCAGAGATCACATTGGAAAGATAGGAAGTATTAGGAGTGAGCTTAAGTCCAGATAGCAGGAAATAGGGAGTCAGTGGTGAGATCTCATTCCATTTGTAGTGAAACCAGGCAGCAAACCTCATGAGGTACTGGAAGGAACAGGAAGCAGGTTACTGAAATTGAAGAGTAAGATTGGAATGGGACCAGCAGCAAAGTTGATTTGATGTTTAGTTTGTGAGGTAAGTTAATCTAGCATCTTTTTAATTCCACTTGATTTAGGGTGCTGGATTAATATTAACAGCTTTATAATCCTTTGGATTGATTTTACAAAATCTGTTTGTGTATCTTTTCTCTTTTAATATTTTCTCACTAACCTGGAGAAATGAAGATATATCAGGAAACAAAGTTAAAGTGTCTTATGTAAGGACACACAAGTCTTGGGACTTGGAGCTTGGGACTACAACTCAAGTCTTCTGATTCTTTCTACTCCACCATGTTGCTTGCAGTAATTTATGTTGGTTCCATAGCCTAGAAAAGGTATGATTTTAAGTAGAGATTAAGCAACTCCATATATAACCATCTTTTGTTCATTATTAATTCATCAGTCATCATTCCAGCAACTACTGTGTACAAGAGACTTTCTAAGTGCTCAAAGGTAAAGTTGATGTAAGGAGTTGCAGTTTGATATTTGTCGTTGTAAAATGTTTGCGTTTAGCACTTAGATTGCTAAACATCTAAGTAAATAATTGGAAATGTGTACAAAGAACGTGCATTATGGCATTATTCTTAACAATTTTAAGAATGGTAAATTAAAATAATCAAGGAATTAATTATATTCTATCCAAACATCTATAATATATAGAGTTTTTAAGATAGGCTACAAAATAACATAAGTGATATGACTGCCTACTTAAAACAAATTAAAAGAACCAGAGGAGAGCAGATATATGTTAACTATATGTTATATAGTTAAATGATAGCAAATAAGTTTAGGGGGTTATGTACCAAGATAACCCTTCAGTTATATTTGAATGAAAAATTACTTGTCATCTTTATTTTTTCATTAACCATTTTGTCCTAATTTTTTTTTCTTTTTTTGCAGTGTGTATTCATTATGTTTATAATTAGGAGTGAAAATGGTAAAGCAGTTTTTTTTTAAAGTCACTTAATGTTTACAGTCACCTGATGTTTATTAGAGCAGTACCATCTAGAAATAGAGACAGTTATTTATATTTTTGTAACCCCGGATTATCTAGCATAATTATACATTGCGAACTGTGAGCAGATATTCATTGAATGCATACTCTGAATGTAGTTGATATTGTTGAAAATATTAAAAGAATAGATCTCTTTGTCTCCCATGCATCAATTTACTATTATACAACCCAAAATGTGGTATGTATACCAATGTCATATGAGATTTTAGATAATACTCAAATTGTGTTTATATTGTTATGTATTATTTAAACATCTTAGCAAAAATAACTACCACATTACTTCTGTGACTTCAGGTATATCATTTAGAACAAAACTAATTTTTAAAAACTCAGTTTAATGAAAAGTAGTGATAGCAAAAACCATGAAAACAGTATAATAATGACTGATGCTTGAGAAATATTACAGTACTAAGTAGAGCTGGGTCCACAAAATACTCTTTCTGAGTCTGTTGCTTAAAAGTGAATTCTGCTTACCTCCTAGTAACTGTTGTGTTTTCTGATCCTATATACAGAACTTATGGTAATGCCTTCATTTTGGCTTTTTCACATCTGTTGGCTAGTTATTTTTTTATTACTCCCCATTCATGGTGCTAAAATAAAAGCCCATTTCCTACATTTCCTCCTAACAATATGCCTTTCATTCGATTAGTCTGAGGTCAAATGGTGTCTTTGTGAAGCTTTTTTACTATAAATACCTCTCTGCAGGAAAATTTAAATGTTTCTCTCTGTGTGGTGATTTGGAACATAGAGTCATAAATCAGTAAGCAATTACTTTTTGTTTATGACCAATCAACAACATGGGATCATTTTATTAATCATCTCTATTTTCCTTTCCCCAGCTCAATTCTTTGTACATAGTAGATACTCAATAAATATTCAACCAGTGAATGACTATTACAAGATTATAGAACCAAGAGAACCTAAGTTCCAATTCCATGCCAAGTCTTAAACTTCAAATTTGCTTTTAATTCTCCAAGGATAGATCCTGTGAGTAAGCAGAAACATAAGCTCCAACTTAAAGATGAATAAAACATGTAAGATGAGGTATACCTACACATGCAGCAGAGAAGCATATAATTGCTCTAGAAGTAGGAGATGAGACCTTTGGGAGTTTTGACAGCTAAAAAATCCAATCTAAACAAAAACAGTCTTTCATCTTGCTATATTGCTGATAATAACAGTTACAAAGTTCAAGATTTAACAGAAAAGTCATAAGTATTATTTTTTTTTTCTTTATAGGTGATCTCATTGCATCTCAGCCTCTGTTGTCAACTACATATGAATGAGTCATTTATCTCCAACCCAGACTTCTCTGAGCTGTATAGTCTTAAAGCCAATGACTTCATTGATGTTTTCTTTCTGATGACAGGCACTTCAAATTCAACAGACTGGAAACTGAACTTATGATTTTCCTCCACCAAACAAACACTAGTTATTTTCCAATGTTCCCAGTTTATCTCTCCATCTAGTTAGCTAGCTAACTCTGTAAACCAAGAAGTGTCATCTTTGACACTTCCAAAACTTCTGTTCCCCTTATCAAATGCTTCCATCACTGATGACTATTGGTTTTACCTCCTGACTCTGAAATCCCTTCACTTCTCTATGTTTCTGCTGCTGCCAACTTAATGCTACCCTCATTTCTTGCCTAGAGTACTGTTCTACCCTTAACTACTCTATTCACATCTACTCTTTTAGCTTTCTCCAGTCAGTTTTCTATAGTGTTGTCAAGGGGATCTCTTCAGTAAGCAAAGTCACATTATGCCTTTTGAAACATAGCATTGTCTTCCTGTTGAATTTATGACAAAGTCCAGCCCCTCTACATGGTTTTTGGATAGCTTGGCCTCTACCTGACTCTTCAGTTCCATTTGTTACTTATGCTATCTGCAATCCAGACATAATTATTGGCTTTTTTCTATCAGCTGATCTCTATAGATGCTTGTTGTTTAGAACAAATTTCCCTCATCTATTAGTCTAACTTTGACTGCTTAACTCCTCTTCGTGCTTCAAGTAGCAGCTCAGTTATCACTTAGAGACCCCATTATGTGCCCTTGAGAGCATGCTGTAACATTCCTTCTTGGAACTTATTCTAATTATAATTACATTTTTAATGTATATTGATTTTATTTGATTGGCAAATGTGCATCTGTCCTTTTCACTCATCTAGAAGTTTCAATGAGGGCTTTAATTGCTTTTCTTTTGCCAAAGATTGTATATTGAGCACCTAGCACATAGCAGACACTCCATAAACATTGAATGAATGTGCGATCTACTTGCATGATTTGGGTGTATATTAGGATTTCCATTCAATAACTTGGTTAAGCATGAATTTTACCTAGTTTATATTTTCCTTTCCTCTGTTTTATAGAAATAATATTTGTACTGGATTTGATTTAAAATAACTTGGATTCAGTTTAACTCAGTGTAAATATTTTCTTAGTTTCTCTCCCCTTTAACATTTTGCAGTGGTTCCACTCATAATGGCAAGAGATAGTGATGGTTATGAAAACTCAACAGATGGTAAAATGCTGGACAAAGATGCTCTGGAAGAAGATTCAGAAAGTGTTAGTGAAACAGGAAGTGATGAGGAATCAGAAAATGAAATTACAGATGATGGTAGTACTTCAGTTGATGATGGAAATGAAGATGAGGAAGAGGATGAAGATGAGGATAGTGAGGATGATGATGAAAGTGACAGTGGCCCTGATCTTGCAAGGGGTAAAGGAAATATAGAAACTAGTTCTGAAGATGAAGATGATATGGTAGTTTTGCTTCCAGAAGAACCTGGTTTTGAGCATGCTTGGAGAGAATTAGATAAAGATGCTCCTCGGACCAATGAGGTAACTTCTTATACAAACAAGGTTATTTGTAAAGTACACAGTAGAATTATTGTCATTGAATTAAGGTAGAATTAATGTCATTGAATTAAGTGGAAATTAATGTCATTGAATTAAGTAGAATTAATGTCATTGAATTAAGTAAAAAAAATCTTATTGGAGATGATATTCTTGATTATTCAAATTAAAATTTCTTGGTATGGAATATGTTTATATAAATTAAAAGATGTCTGTCCAAGCAGATGAGGAAGAAGATCTACATAAATAATTAAAAGTAACATGAAACTTTTAGAAAATACTTGTTGGTCAGGTTCAGTGGCTCAGGTATAATCCCAGCACTTTGGGAGGCCAAGGCGAGTGGATTGTCTGAGCCCTTGGGTTCGAGACCAGCCCGCGCAACTTGGTGAGACCTTGCATCTACAATAAATCAAAAATTAGCCAAGCGTGGTAGCACGCGCCTGTAATTCCGACTACTTGGAAGGCTGAGGTGGAAGGATCACCAGAGCCCCGCAAGTCAATGCTGGGGTGGCTATGAATGTGCCACTGCACTCCAGCCTGGGTGACGGAGTGAGACTCCAACTCAAAAAAAAAAAAAAAAAATATATATATATATATATAGAAAATACTTATTGTACCTACTGTACCTAGTAGAAATGTTACAGGATAGCATACTCAACTTTCTTACTAATGTATGGTGGCAAAATAGCTTAACAAACTCAATAGTTAAAAAATCAGTTCATAGGGTTTGAATCCTAGCTTCACCCCTGCTTACCTCTGTGATGTTTCACAAGTTACTCAGTTTGTCTGTGCTGTGCCTGCGTTTCCTCGTCTGTAAATTAAGGATAAGAACATCGGGCTATTCTGAGGATTAAGTAAGCTATCACATGTCAAGCATTCAATAAATGTTTTCTTTGCCAGAAAAAACAAACAAACAAAAAAACAGTTCATGATCTTGTTCTTATTTAAGAACTATGAACCACGTAAGAAATGCTTATTTGTTTTGACTTTATTATTGCTTGACTCATTTGAAGTTCTTTTTTACATGCTGAAACCACTTAGATAACTACTATACTGATGTCAGAGCTTGAGGAAGAGAAGGCATTACATTTTTAGAGTCTTTATTTTTCAAGTATTGAGAATGTGATATGGATTGTGTAATGTTTTTTCTCATTTCTCAGATTACACATCGATTAGCAGTTTGCAACATGGACTGGGATAGATTAAAGGCAAAAGATTTGCTGGCTCTGTTCAATTCATTTAAACCTAAAGGAGGTGTTATATTTTCTGTAAAGGTGAGAATTGATTCATTTTGAAGTAAATATGTCTAGGCATTTTAACTTAAATATTTTTTCTTTAAGTCATAATTTTCCTTTTTAGGGAAAACAATGTGGAAATTATCCAATACACTTAATTGGGTGGGGAATTTTTGTAACATATAAATGTTAGGAAGGAGTAAAATTATTATTATTATTGATGGACTATATGATTGTGTACACTTAAAAACCCAAAGAAATAAAAGCTCAGTAAAGGGACTGGTTATAAAAGATAAATACTTTAAAAAACAAATTTCATTCCTTATTTCTCACATTAGCAAATTAAGAAAAAAGATAATTTTTTTTTCATTGTGTTTTATATATTTTTGAGTATTTCCTATAAACCAATTTGGTCATTTGTCATGTGTGTTTACATTCAAAGTTCCTTGAGCTTATATCTTGTTTTGCTTTTCTTAATTTTTCCCTTGGATTCCAGAACCATCTTGTCCCAGGCAATGTGTGGAGGAGACATTCTGTTTTTGTTCCCAAGCTCCACATTTGTTATTCTCCAGCCAAAATGATGTACTTTAAAGGAAAAATTTCAGTATATTTTAACTTCCTAGAATGTGCTTGGAAGTGAGTCATCTTGGTTCTTTTTGTTGAGTCAAATTGTGACTCTTAGAGTTCCTGTCCCTAACAAGTTTGGATATTTATGAAAAGGAATGTACAAATCACATTGATCCTACTTTTTGTGTTTAGATATATCCTTCGGAGTTTGGAAAAGAGAGGATGAAGGAGGAACAAGTTCAAGGACCAGTAGAGTTATTAAGTATTCCTGAAGATGCACCTGAAAAGGATTGGTACTGACTATACAGCACAAGACTAGAGCTCATAAATTCATGTCACTAATTTAGAATTCTGGTCACCTTAGTAGTTAGGACTAAAGGTTACACTTGTGCCATGCATGGTTAAAACAGGTTGCAAAACAGATTGAAGTCGGTCAGAAGTAGCATATTATTCCAACAACACTGTGCTTATATATTTATATATCTGTAGTCATGAAAATTATTGCAGTGTTTGAAAAGTATTTCATAATTAAATTGATTTAGAGTTCTTTCAGCCTGATTACTCTAAGTAAATTTTGCTTTTTTTTTTTTTGAGTTGTTACTTTCCATATAAGTGGCCTTGAAGTTCTATTTACCTTCAAATTATATAATTTTTCTTATTTGAGAATTAATAGAAAATAAAAAATGATAAAATTTTATTTATCATCATGGTGCATGTGATATAGAAAATAATTTAAGGTAGTTTTTAAGCCACTAGGTGGTGCTATATTTACACTTAATAAAAATGGTGATTAAATAGATCCATGGCAGAAGAGAGCAGATTGATTAAGACTGTTTCACCAGTGCTTAGTGTGGAAACTTAAAAGAAAAAGTGTTGTAGTTAAGTGAAATTAAACATAACTATTTAGACTTGACAACACATGAATCTGGTGCAAACATGTTGCAAGATCAAGAATTTCTTTGTTATTAGAGCTAATGCTTTCCTAGAATATTGTATAGTATAGTGATCCTCTCCAGTGGTTTTACTTGAAAAGGCTATATGTGGTAGCAAAACAAACAAAATAACTATTGAAGGAATTAAAATTATAGATAAGCACATGTAATTTTCACACTCTCCCTTTCTAGATACCAAATTCCAATTGAAATACCCGTACATTGTCAAAATAATGAGTTGAGCCTAAGTATTTAATATTCATAAAGGCAAAGTCATGAGGGAAAGGTGGCTTGGAATGGAGGCCGTCTTGTAATATATTTTTCTTGAAACAATTACGTTTATTTTTGGAAGGGAGATAGGTTTTTGTATTTCTGTATAGGTAAGCTTAATGAGTTTTTTTCAACTTTAGGACCTCTCGAGAAAAACTGAGAGATTATCAATTCAAACGACTGAAGTACTATTATGCAGTAGTAGACTGTGATTCTCCTGAAACAGCCAGTAAAATTTATGAGGATTGTGATGGCCTGGAATTTGAAAGTAGCTGTTCTTTCATAGATCTAAGGTAATCCATTGCATGTCTTACCGGTTTTACCCTGTAATGCAACATGATTGTAAGAAGGGAAATATTTGAACTGGTAGAACTCTCTGTTTTATATTCTGAAAGAATTTTTTGCTTTTGGGTGAGCCCTGTTCTGTGGAGACTCCTAAGGAAAAAACAAACAAAATGCTGAAGTTATTATGTATGAACTATCCCCACATTTTTTTTTTTTTGAGTTGGAGTCTCACTCTGTCGCCCAGACTGGAGTGCAGTGGCCGCTCCCAGCCACCGCAGCCTCAACCTGCTGGGCTCCAGCGATCCTTCCGCCTCAGCCTTCCGAGTAGCCAGAATTACAGGCGTGCGCTACCACGCCCAGCTGATTTTTTGATTTATTGTAGAGATGAGGTCTCGACTGCCCAGGCGGGTCTTGAACCCGCGGGCTCAGGCAATCCACTCACCTCAACCTCCCAAAGGCGCGGGATTACTGGCTGAGCCACCGAGCTGGGCTGTATCCCCACATTTTTATCCTTTGAGACATGTGAGCTGTGTTTTTAAGATGATGTGTTATACTGTTGCTATTTCTTTGCAACTCTCTTTTAGAGATGAAGTAACTTTTTTAAAAGCATGGAGGTAGGGGGCAGAGGAATTTGCTAATAGACTGGTATCTCTAGATCTATGCTATCTAGTACAGTAGCCACTAGTCACATCTGGTTATTTAGATTCCAGTTTCATAGTCACATTACATACATTTCAAGTAATTAATGGTCAAGTTTTAGACAGAGCATATGCAAAACATTGCTGTCATCACAAGAAGCTCTGCTGGACAGCACTGCTTTAAATGCTGTTTCAGTGGATGAATGATGTTGCTGGTGATGTCTTCAGACTTGGACGTTATTTTCATCTGGGCTCAGGCTTCCCCCACCCAGAGCTAAAATCCTAGGTAGTTGTTAATGTCAGTTTTGAGGAAACAGGAAGCTGACTACTCTACCCTTTTATCATTGACCTAGTTCTTTTACACTGAGCACGCTTTTTTAGTGACACTTTCAGTAGAAATCACTTACTTGCATCCATGTTTGTGAGAGGCTTTGTTCTTAAAATGAAATATTTTAGAAAACAAAAACATCATATTATAGTCAGCTGCAGCTTTCTTGCTTTGAAGATATTCAGACTGGTAGAAAAATAGCAAAAAAATATTGAATTGATAATTAGGGGTAAAATTTTAGCATGCTTAAGTATGTAGCAAGAATGACATCTCATCAGGCAAGCTCTTTTCTGTTAACAGTTTTAATAGGAGGTTCTTATTTTGAATATGTAAGTAGTTATTTTGTTAGAATGTCAAACTCTGGGTTTTATAAATTCATGTTAACTTGTTCTTTTTATGTTCATGTTGTTCCTTGTTTCTTTCTGGGATATTCCCATGCAGTGTTAGAATAAGCTCTCACGGTGCCTCACAAATAAGTTCAATGACCATGGGAAAAAAATGTACATTTCTTGTTTTACCATGCATAACATCAAAAAAGGAAATAGTTTTCTGCTATCATTCCATTATCCAAGGAAAACTTTTTTCATCTACCCTGAAATATATGTTAAAGCAAGCATATTGGATAGTGTTTACAAATATTGATCTTAGGTATCAATTTTTCTTCTACTAATCCTGTGCAAAAGTGTAGCTGAAGGAGGGTATTCTGTTAACCTCATGAGCCTTAATTGCCCATTTCCTCCCAAAAAGCCACTCTTGATAAAATATATAGCATATACTTTTTTAAATGTGTATGTAAGCCGGGCTCGGTGGCTCAGCCTGTAATCCTGTGCTTTGGGAGGCTGAGGTGAGAGGATTGCCTGAACCCGTGGGTTCGAGACCCGCCTGAGCAACTTGGCGAGACCTCATCTCTACAATAAAATCAAAAATTAGCCAGGCGTGGTAGCGCGCGCCTGTAGTTCCAGCTACTTGGAAGGCTGCAGTGGAAGGATCGCTGGAGCCCAGCAGGTCGAGGCTGTGGTGGCCGGGAGCGGCCACTGCACTCCAGTCTGGGCGACAGAGTGAGACTCCAACTCAAAAAAAAAAAATGTGTGTGTAGAAACGAATTCTCATAAACTACAAAAGCCTAGCTTATTTAACTTTTTATTCTTTTTTGTTTCTTTTCCTAGCTTAATGCTTAAAAGTTGTTGATGATTACAATGGCTAATTTATATTTAACAGCTAGTTATTTGTGAAATGGATGTTGAGGCAAGTGAATTGCCTGAGCCCGCGGGTTTGAGACCAGCCCAGGCAACTTGGCGAGACCTCATCTCTACAATAAATCAAAAATTAGCTGAGTGTGGTAATAACGCACGCGTGTAGTTCTGACTACTTGGAAAGCTGAGGTGGAAGGATCGCTGGAGCCCAACAGGTTGACGCTGGGGTGGCTGTGAGTGTGCCACTGCACTCCAGCCTTGGCGATAGAGTGAGACTCCAACTCAAAAAGAAAGAAAGAAAGAAAGATTTTTAGTCTTGAAGAGTTGACCTTAAGCTTTCCCTTACTTTCAGTGCCACCTCATGTATGTGATACTTTGTATTCAGACCACTTACTCATTCATAATTCTATTTGATCTTCAAAATGCTATATAACCATTGACTGTGCTATCAGGAGTCTGGGTCTTTTTAAAACATGAGGAGCCCACATGTGTTTGCACCTGACTCATATTAACTGACTCCTAATGCAGGGTTTCTATCTACACAGCATCCTCTCAAATCTAGTGGAATTATAGATTTATAGCTTAGGAATTTCAGAAATTTTGTATCAAGGTTATTTCTAACATTGTTTGCCTCTTCTACATGTGTGTTCTTTAGAGGCTTTTATATGGTATGTATGTATAAACTTCAACTAATTAGATGAGAATCTGAACTCTGGTTGTTTATCATTGCAGCATATGTTTAAATGAATTTATTTTTTCTTTGCTTCTTAGGTTTATACCAGATGATATTACTTTTGATGATGAGCCCAAGGACATAGCCTCAGAAGTGGATTTAACAGCATATAAACCAAAATATTTCACATCTGCTGCAATGGGAACATCGACGGTACTTCTTAACTTTTATAAATGTGTAACAGAACTTTATTGCTTTAAGAAGAGATTTTGTGTATTATTTACTTATATCATCTTTAAGAAGAGATTTTGTGTATTATTTACAAGTACAAATAGAAATGAGACACAAGTGTGTTTAAACCTATTTTCAGATTCTTGTTATGCCTTTAAACTTATGTTCATTACCTGCTGATGTTTCTTTTTTCTCTTCTGTCTTTCCCACATACTTTTATTCAACTAGGTTCTTTAATAAGCAGTATGTCTGTTATTAATATCCTCAGCTGTGGAGGGGAGGTTACAGATTACCTCAAATCACAGTTAAACAGAACTAGTGAAAACTTAAAATAGGAGCACATTTTTCTGCAGATATGATACAAAATTGCAAAAAACAATTGATGTAGAGTAATTCAGGACTGAAAAATGACACTTAGTGCTTAATAATAGTCACAAGGTTTTTGTCTACTGAAATAGTGTATTACTTAACTGACTACCTTGTCATTTTTCTTTCTCCCCATGAACATTCTACTCATAGCTGTTCTCTGCAGCAGTCACACTGACTTCCCTCCGTCTATGTGATCAACCACTGTGCTCCAACGAGGAGGGACTGGTGGCAGAGAGAGTTGCTGTATCTGTCATCTGCTATGCTGTAGTGGGCATGGTGTGGCATTGATTAGTTCCTGGATATAGTAAAACTCTATCATGCAATATGGAGTCTAAAGATTCAGTCACATAAAACGTAACGGCATGTTATTTTCAGGACCAAAATAATGACTAGGGACAGCCTGTCTAGCCAGCCAGTCTGGTGTTCTGGTTTCTGGCTGTATCATCACCATCTGTCCTAGTTCCAGGAGTAGTTTGGTTGTTACCAGCTCAGACTTATTTGTTAGAATAAGGATCATTCTAAATCTTATGACTAGCTGGCAGTTCTAAGATGGTAACAATGATTTTAAGGATCTCTTGGTTAACTGGTGCCTATTTTGCTGTCCTTATCTGGGGAGATTGGTCTGAATAAAAAAAAAAAGAAAGAAAAACAACAAGGATGTGAAATCTACCATGTGTTGAAGGAAAAAAACCTCTAGCAGGACCCCATGTGATAATAGAGGCTGTGTACAGGACAGGAGCCAATCACCAAACCAATTATGTTGTAATGAATTCATATATCATGTGGGTTTAATGTACTTCCAACCAATGGATGCCTTTCTCATCAATGGCTCTTAATCATTTTTGAAAATGGGCCCCACTGAGATTTTGTAGGTAAAAGCCTACAGATTTCATATAGTTTGTGGAGCTCCAGATGAAAAACATGTTTTCACTGGTTCATAATAATGTTAACTTTCTCCCTAGAACATTTTCTTATTTTGATCACTGTAGTTAATTCACATAGTGATTAATTTTTACACCCAATAGTGGAGTATCCTTTATATAGCAGAGAATTAAAAACAGTTCCCTTTCCACAAATAGAAAACTATTTATAATCATGTCCTTCCTGTATTTGTTTTAGTGTGTCTTAACTTTTTTTAACTTACTGTTAAATATCCAAATTAACAATATATATTCATTGATAAGTTTGGATTGTTGACATTTTTTGTGTGTGTGTTGTTTTATGCATTGATGAAAGGTGGAGATCACTTGGGATGAAACTGATCATGAAAGAATTACAATACTCAACAGGAAGTTTAAAAAAGAAGAGCTTTTAGACATGGATTTTCAAGCCTACTTGGCTTCTTCTAGTGAAGATGAGGAGGAGATAGAAGAAGAACTGCAAGGTACTTAATTTTTAGTGACACATCAATGGAAATAAATCTCCGGCAGTAGCTTAAAGGGGAGAACCAAACAAATTTTTAAACAGTTTGCAAAGCATTCTTGCATGCACAGTATTATACACACCTATAGATAGTGGTTGAATTTTCTAAAAAAGTGTTTTCTTTGGCTGAATTTCTTATTAAATACTTGGTTTAAAACCCTTGACTTGATCTGATGCATATAGTTTTACAATCTTTTAGTAAACTAGTAAAATGCTGTATTATCAATGCCCCCCTCACCTCTTTTTTAAAACTAAGAGCTACTTTTAGATTGAGTTAACGTTTGTAGATTCCATTTTTCTCAACTAGACTGGAAAGTAGAGCCTCAGTTTCTGTACTTAACTTAGAAGTTATGGCTTACATCATTAACTTAGTAAAGTCTAATGATAATTAATATTTTACTCTCCTGGACAATATAGCAATATAGGAATCTGTAAACAGCTTTTTTTTTTTTTTTTTTTTTTTTGAGTTAGGAGTCTCCCTTTGTTGCCCAGGCTGGAATGCAGTGGCACTCTCATGGCCACTGCAACCTCGACCTGCTGGGCTCAGGCAATCCTTCTGTCTCAGTCTTTGAAGTAGCTGGAACCATAGGCACATGCCACCACACCTGGCCAATTTTTTGATTTATTGTAAATTTGAGGTCTTGCCAATTTGCCCAGGCTGGTCTCGAACACCTGGGCTCAGGCAGTTACCTCACCTCTGCCTCCCAGAGTGCTGGGATTATAGGCATGAGCCACTGCACCCGGCTTATAAACAGCTTTTATGCTATCATTGTGTATTATAATTCTAACAATTTTTGAAAACCCTTCGGGATGCAGTATTGCTGTTTTATACTTCCCTCATTTAAATTTGTCCACATTATCTCACTTCCTTTGTTCTTTCTTTCTAAATCTCATAACTCTGGAATCATTCTCCCTCTACCTTAAGTATACCCTTCAGGATTTCTTATAGTGAGTGTCTGCTAGTAGCAAACTCTCTTGTGATTTAGTTTGTCTGAAAGTGTCCCTACTTTGCCTTTACTCATAATGAATAGTTTCACTGGTAAATAATTCAAGTTTGGCAGTCTTCCCTACCCCCAAGTTGATAATGACATTCTACTGGCTTTGTTGTTGTTCTAGAGAAGTCAGCTGTCAGTCGAATTTTTTCCAACCTTTTGAGGGTTGTCTGGATTTTTTTCTTTGACTGCCTTTAAGGTTTTCTCTTTCTTTTTGGCTTTCCACAATTTTACTACAGTGTATCTAAGAGTAGATTTATTTTTATTTTTTGAACATGTGTTTGTTGTTGGATTTCATTTATTTGTGGAGTGCTATCTCTCATCAGTTTGGAATATTCTTAGCCATAATATTTTCAGATATTGTTTCTCCTATGCTTCTCAGACTCCAATTAAATATATGTTAGACCATTTAATTGTTTTTTAATCTGTTGTCTCTTTACTGCATTCTGGATATTTTCTTCTGATCTATCCAGTTCACTAATTGACTTTTCAGCAGTGTTGAATCTGCTAATGGACCTACCCATTGCATTCTTAATCTTGGCTATTATATTTTTCACTTGGAGACTTTGTATTTGGCTATTTTTCTAGTCAGCCATTTGACTTTTTATAGTTTTCTACTCATTTCAGATAGTTTCCATATTTTCTTTTATTTCTATAAACAGTAGCATGTTTTTATAATCTGTCTTGATAATTTTAATATTGCATTTATTTGGGGGTTGGTTTTTATTATTTTACTAGATATTTCTTTCTTGTTTACTTGTCTGCCTGGTTAACTTTGTGTATTGACTAAATATTTGAAATGAGGATATCTTCATCAGAAATAACTTTCATTTACTTTAGTTGGTCTAGAACCACATTACTCTAAGTTTCAATGCTTAAAATTCCCTATTTTCTGCAGGTGATTCAAGTCTTCATGAGGTCTGGTTTACTTCAGATTGATCATTTCTCTGGGAGTATATCCTTCTGGGTCCCTGCTTAATGTGGTGATACTAATTAAAATCCCTCCTTTTCCCTCGTAGGCTGCCCAGGCAGCAGTTGAGTTTCACAACTGTTTCTTCTGTGGATCAGGAAATAGCAAATGACCTCAGGACATAACAGGCCTTTAACTCTGGAGTCATCCCTCTGCTGTCCCCTTCTTGATTTTGACATAGTAATTCTTCACTAACTTGTCAGTTTTTTGGGGTTTTTTTGAGTTAGAGTCTCACTCCATTGCCCAAGCTGGAGTCCAGTGACATGCTCACGGCCACCACAGCCTTGACCTGCTGGGCTCAGGTGATCCTTCCACCTCAGCCTTCCAAGTAGCCAGAACTACAGACATGCACTACCTTGCCCAGCTAATTTTTTTTATTTATTGTAGAGATGAGGAGGTCTCGCCAGGTTGCCCAGGCTGTTCTTGAACTGGTGGGCTCAGGCAATCTCCTCACCTTGACCTTCCAAAGTGCTGGGATTACAGGCTTGAGCTACCACGTCCAGCCACTAGTTGGTTCTTTGAAACTTTGCTTTCATTTTTTAACCTCTGAAGCTTTTTAAAAGCTTTTTTTTTTTTTTGAGTTGGAGTCTCACTCTGTCGCCCTGGCTGGAGTACAGTGGTAGGCTGACGGCTACCGCAATATTGACCTGCTGGGCTTTGGTGATCCTTCTGCCTCAGCCTTCTAAGTGGCCGGAACTACAGATGCATGCTGCCATGGCCAGCTAATTTATTGTAGAGACGAGGTCTCACCAAGTTGCCTGGGCTGGTCTCGGACCCAAAGACTCAGGCAATCCACTCACCTTGGCCTCCCAAAGTGCTGGGATTACAGACTGAGCCACTGAGCCCGGCCCCCAAAAATTTTTAAAATATTTAGTTCAACCGGGCTCGGTGGCTCAGCCTGTAATCCCACACCTTTGGGAGGCTGAGGTGAGTGGATTGCCTGAGCCTGCGGGTTCGAGACCCACCTGGGCAGCAAGACCTCATCTCTACAATAAAAGTAAAAAATTAGCTGGGCATGGTAGTGCGCTCCTGTAATTCCGGCTACTCGGAAGGCTAAGGTGGAAGGATCGCCAGAGCCCAGCAGGTCGAGGCTGCGGTGGCCGGGAGCGGCCACTGCACTCCAGTCTGGGCGACAGAGTGAGACTCCAACTCAAAAAAAAAAAAAAAAAAAAATATTTAGTTCAACTTGCTGTCCTCAGTGGAAATGTTCATTGGTCTGAGTACCTAGCTTGCTGGTATTAGAAGCAGAAACTCTCAATTATCTTTATCTTTTTTGTATCCGGGTCTCAGTCACCCAGGAGGGGGTGCATTGGCTCTATCACAGTTCCCTGTAGCCTTGACCTGGGCTCAGGCAGTTCTTCCACCTCAGCCTTCCAAGTAACTGCAACTACAGGCGCATGCTACCTTGGCTGGCTAATTTTTTTTTAATTTTTTTGTAGATATGTGGTCTCACTGTGTTTCCTACGCTGGTCTCGAACTTCTGGGCTCAAACAATACTTCCACCTTGGCCTCCCAAAGTGCTGGGGTTATAGGCATGAGCTACTGTGCCTAGCCTCTTCATCTTTATTTATTTATTTATTTATTTATTTGGTGATTAAAATGATTAATAGTGTACAGTTGACCCTTGAGCAGTGTGGGTTTTTGAACTGTGTGTGTCCACTTTTATGTGGATTTTCTTCTGTTTTTGCAACCCCTGCGACAAGGCCAGCCTCTTATCTTCCTGCTTCTTAGCCTACTCAACTCAAAGATGATGAGAATGAAGACCTTCATGATGATCCACTTCCACTTAATAGTGAATATGTTTTCTTTGTCTTACGATTTTCTTAAGAATGTTTTATTTTCTCTAGCTTACTTTATTGTAAGAATACAGTAATATATATAACATACAAAAGGCAAGTTAATCGACGGTTTATGTTATCTTTAAGACTTCTGGTCAGCAGTAGACTATTAGTAGTTAAGTTTGAAGCGAGTCAAAAGTTATATGTAGATTTTTTTTAATGTAGATTTTTTTATTGTGCACTACATCAGCACCCCTAACTTCCATATTATGTAAGTTTCGACTATACTTTTAAATGGTATATGCTCTTTGTTTAAAATAACTCCTTTTGTAAAAATAAAGCCCCTATAACTTTTTTCCTATATTAGATCTTTTTGGAAATTTGGTTTCATGTTAGATTCTAGTTGATACTGACTGCCTAATATCTTCACAATTTCGTTCTTCTTATCTCTATGGTAGAAGAGTCTTCATTATGAAAAATTATTAGTAAGAGGACTAATGCTGACAGGAAGTGGAGAAGCATAAATATTAAACATTAAATTAGCAAGAATTAGTATTCTTTAATTTATAGCTTAACATTTTTCATACCTGTCTTTCTGGTTTTCCTTTTGTTTTTGTTTTTGTAACCTAAATGTCAAATTAAGTAAATCTTAAAATGCTTCTTTAGTATCAATATAGGGCTATTAAACTTTGACTTTCTTCGATCTTATGATTATCTATCATTGTTTCTTTTAGACTTCTAAAGATAGTGCTTTGTTTTTCTGAACTTTTCATAAAGTACTGCTCTTGAAAAATATTTCATACATGGAAAGTCATATTTAATCATTCTAGTTTCTTTGTTTAGACAGCTCATATTAATAAAAACCACATAATTGCTTAAGTAATTAATACTCTTCAAAATTTATATTTGCAGTGGTAGTTGAGTTGGGCACAAAAGCCCTCACATTTTCTTAAGGTCTCAATAGTTGATGTTTGTTCTTTTTTTTTTTTGGCATTCCAAAGAATTGGGTTACCATTTTATTTTTTAGTGTACACAGAGCAGTTGAGTCTTCAAATAGCCTCTATGTCTTTTACCCCCATAGATATGTAAAAAGACATATTTATCTACATTTCCTTTTTATTTTTATGCCTATATAAGCATTTAGTACTTTTCTGAACATTCTGGATAGTTTTTCTTTACTATTAGTTCTAAAATAAAAGAGCATTTCATTTGTTCCTGTGAAGATTGGGTACAACATTTTCAAATGGATTTCTTTGGTTTGGGAGAACTGAAATACAATTTAAAATGATATTTTTGACAGTAGGGCAGCTAGTGTTGTGAATAAGTAAGCATTAATTTTTCAGTACATTCTTTTTAAGGTCTTGGACTCTTCTGGTTTGACAACCTGACTTCACCCTACATTTGTTCCTAAACCCCCTCTATCTTTCTTTTCATAGTTATGAAATGAGGATACTAATAGTGCCAAGTTAATGATTAGAAAGATTGAGATGAGTATATAAAGTGCTTTACAAACTACTTTGTATCATATATTTTTTACTTTTTAAACTCTAATGACTAGTGGATTTTTGTTTGAAATATGCCTGTTAAGTTTTTAAAGGCATGTTAATTTCTTCAGTATTTTAATCAATGACAAAATTAATATAATCTGTAATTTAGTATTTCTCATAGATACACTAGTGTATTTGAATGCCTTAGAGTTAACAAAATGTTTCTGGTTATTTATAAAAGAGCATTTCAGGGTGGTTTACTGTTAGAATTATTTTTTTCACTCCTTACATAGTGTTACGCTTTCACAAAATAATGTCCTTGAATTGGGAAAAAACAGACCTATGTGAATTATCCCATATTTTAAAGCTTCAGAATGTAAGATTTTAGTACTGGAAAAAATCAATTTAAAGTAAGCCATCAGAGACTTACCACTAAAATTTCAACCTGGAAGAAGCTTGCTTCTAATTATGTTTTCAGAAGTAAGCTTTTAATAGAAAGAAATACATTGCCATTTGTTAATATGTTCCTGATGTTTTATCCATTGAATTACGGGATACATGACAGAATTCCATCCAACATTATTATTGTGGCACAAAGCACAAACAGGAAAAAAAATGAATTTCAGCTGTTTGAATGAAAATGTAAGTATGTGATAGGATGGAAAGAATGTCCTGGACCATTTTTCATTCATTTAGAGGAAAAAATAAAATAAAATTTACTTAACCAATTGTTTTCCATATCACCTTTTCAAGATATAAGGACAATCTGTTAACACTGATGTTTCACAGCCAAATGCTTAATAATTTCAGACATTTTTGGTGACCAGTTGCCACTGCTTATAAAAAAGAGATACTTCATTATGCTGCTTCTAAATTTTCTTTCACTTGGGACAGTCAGTTCAATAAGTTTATATGTTTTGCATTAAAACCCAGGTTTCTGATTTATGTTTTTGATTTGGAGAACTACAGTAGAAGTACAGAACAAACAAACTTTTTGTGTATTAGATTTTTTTGAGTATTTGTTGCCAATGAATTTTATAGTTTCTTTGCATTCTAACTATTCTCTTTTCTCATAAAACTAGGAAATAGAAATGGGAATTTTTTTCCCACACAGAGAAATTGATTGAATTAACTTCTAATTCATTCATTTATATTCATTGTTATGTTATATTATTTATTTGTTTATTTTGAGGCAGGATCTTACTCTGTTACCCAGGCTGGTGTGCAGTGACATGATCCCAGCTCACTGCAGCCTTGACCTCATGGACTCAAGTGATCCTCCCATCTCAGTCTCCCAAGTAGCTGGGACTAGTAGCCATATATATTTTTTGTAGAGATGAAGTCTTACTATGTTGTTCAGGCTTGTTTTGAACTCCTGGCTCAAGTGATCCTCCCCCGCTCAGGTTCCCAAAGTGCTGGGATTATTATCTCTTCTCTTTAGACTGAATAGCTAAAGCTAAGTGCCAGATTCATCCAACAGTATTCAACTTCCTTTTATTGAACATGACATTTTAAAGCCACTGTGCTGTATGATGGAGGAAATAAAGAGAGATGAAATATTATCCTTATCGTGTGCTTGTAGTAAGAAGTCCAAGGATGTTATGTGACAGCAGCATTATTATCAAAATACAAATTTTAATAAAAAAGGGATTCCCAAGTATACTGCTCATGACTGCTCATTTATATTGCAGGTGGTTTTTATTCTGTACAAGACATGTCTTTCATTTAATTCATTTACTATTCAGAAGTTTAAGTCAAATTTTGATATTCCATGGTTGAAGTATGTTTATCTTCTTTTAGAAGGGTGCTGGAATGACCATGAGATCTAAACACTAGAGTTGAAAGTAAATTGCTTCTATGGACTATATGATTTTGTTGTTGTTGTTGTTGTTAGGTGATGATAGAGTCAATGTAGAAGAAGATGGGAAAACAAAGAAAAGTCAAAAGGATGATGAAGAACAAATTGCTAAATATAGACAGCTCTTGCAGGTTATTCAAGAAAAAGAAAAGAAAGGAAAAGAAAATGATATGGAAATGGAAATTAAGTGGATTCCAGGTAAGAATTAGATACTAACTAAATGTTTTGTTTTAATTTTAGGATGTTGAGTGCATTTTAGATATGAAGAAAAAGAATCGTAACTTTTCTTTGAAAACTTTAAAAATCTTATTTTTTGAGAGGCTAAGGCAGATGATCACTTGAGCCCAGGAACTTAGCAGTGAGCTATGTTCATGCCATTGTCCTCCAGCCTGGGCAACAGAGTGAGACCCTGTCTCTAAAAATAAAAAATCCAAAATAAAAAGCAAATCTTATTTTTCAGAAATATTTTGGTGAGAGCCTTAGCACAGTATTTGTATAGACCATTTAACTCACATAAAGAGTAGCATTTTAGACTCTTACCAGCTTATTCTTGATTGGCTCTTTTATTTGCTAGCTATAAATTATTCTTATCCAGTTATGAAATTAGAATTTTCCTAGGTTTAATTCCTATCATCTCAGGATATCGAAATTTGAATCCAAGCACCATGTATTCTACAGTCTTCAAAATATATAATTCTTAGGTGGCCTTTTCTTCCATAATCCCTACTAGTCCTTAATTTGTGAGGTTTCACTAATGGAAAATTTGTATTACATAGTTTCCCATCTCAGTTTTACTCCGAATAGTCAAAGAAATATAGCAGAATATTATAATACAAAGTAATTACAATCATGTCAAAGGTAAAAACTAGGATAAACATGAATTGTTCTCGAGCATATAGTAGTATCCTCTTATACCCAGTTTCACTTTCCACAATTTCAGTTGCACAGTATAATACAGTAAGATACTTTGAAAAAGAAACAAATTCATATAACTTTTATTACGTATGTTATTATAATTGTACTTTTTAATTATTGTTGTTAATCTCTTATTGTGCCTAACATAAGTTAAACTATATCATAGCTATGTATGTATAGGAAAAAACATAATATGTATAGGGTTCAGTACTAGCCGAGGTTTCAAGGCATTCACTGAGGATCTTGGAATATATCCTCATAGGTCATGGGGGCTACTGTATACATTTTTTCAACAGTTCTGGACAAATCAGCATGTACTTTTGCAACCAATCTGGTTTTTCAGATTACTGCTTTATATGTATCTTTTAAATCTGGATTTGTTTGTTTTGTTGATAAGAATTCAGTTCATTAGGTCCAGTTAGTCTTAGAAGAAACAATATAACCACTTGTAGGAACACCATTGTTTAAAACTTAAAGGTGTTCTAGTATCAATTATTTCTATTTTTTTATAGTAGCATGCTTTTACACAAAACATTTGTATGGGTTTTTATTCGGGAAAAGAAAAACTAGGATACTTTGATATTTGCGAATTGATTGACTATTATAGTAAATTTACTAGGGTGGACAAGTCTTCTGCATATTCCTACAGGAATGAGGTGTTTCATTGTAACTGATTTGTTTTAAATGTTTGGCTTTTGCAGGAAGTAGTGATAAAAAAAGTAAAGTTTACTAGTGTATCATATGACTAGTGATGAGAAAAATTCAGTTGATTTAGACTAGAGAGGGAAAATCTAAAAAATGACTTTAATAGTTATTACCAAGTACTTACAGGATACATACATGAAGACTTAATCTCTTTTATTATGTCACAGGGTAGCACTACTGCCAGTGGATAAAAGTTGAAAGAAGGTAGAGTTCAATGTAATATAATGAGAATTTTTCTATGTTGTTACAATTGTTCAGCAAAAGACCATGAAAGCTGCTTTAAGAGGTTGAGCTCTCTGTGTCATTAAGTCTCCACAATAAGGCTCCCTAATTTTTAGATTTTCTGTAGAGACAGGCTCACTGTGTTACCTAGGCTGGTCTCGAATTCCTGGGCTCAAGTTATCCTTGTCCCGTAGCCTCCCAAAGTGTTGGGATTACAGGCATAAACCACCACACCACACAGGATAGAGCTACCCTGTGACTTTTTCTATCTTTTAAAAAGGAGCCAAGAAATACTCTTTTTTAAAAGATAGAAAAAGTTCTGTCTTTTAAGTTTTGGAAGATAGAAAAAGTTCTGTCCTTTAAGCTGAATACATTGTAGCTTAATTTTAATCTTAGAGGTGGGCTCAATGTCTCATGCCTATAATCCCAGCACTTTGGTAGGCAGAGGTGAGTGGGTTGCCTGAATCCAGGAGTTTGAGACCAGCCTGAGCAACTTGGCAAGACCTCATCTCTACAATAAATCAAAAAATTAGCTGGACATGGTGGTGTGTACCTGTATTTCTGCTACTTGGAAGAATGAGGCAGAAGGATAGCCTGAGCCCAGCAGGTTAAAACTGCGATGGCCATGAGCGTGCCACTGCATATATAATATATGTTATGTCTATTATATATTGTGTATATATATATAATTTTAATCTTAGAATGAGCTTATTGAATGAAGATATTTTATTTTTTAAAAAAAATTTTATTATAGAGATGTGGAGTACAAGTAAGGGTTAACTACACAAGTAGGCTGCATGCAGGTGAGGTATGGGCCTCCAACTGACCCTCACTTCTGTGGTTTGGGACCAGGTACCCTTTGTGTTGTTTCGTGCCCCCTTTCCCATCCTCCCTCCCCTAACAGTGCCCAGCGACTGCCCATCCATCCCTTGTGCTAATGTGATTAATGTTCAGGTCCCACTTATGAGTGAGAACATGAAGGTATTGAGTTCTTTGATCTGATTTGCTGTGAAGTGCATGGTTTTATTCTTCTTTATGGCTGTGTAATACTCCATCGTGCATATGTATCACATTTTCTTTATCCGGTCCACTTTCGATGGGCAATAGGGTTGGTTCCATGTTTTTGCTATGGTGAATAGTGCAGCTATATATAAACATGCATGTGTAGGTATCTTTTTTGTAGAACGATTTATGTTCCTCCGTATATTTCCAGGAGAAGGATTGCTGGATCGTGTGGAAAGTCAATTTTTTGTTCTTTTAGGAATCACCACACTGCTTTCCATAGAGGGTGAACTAGCTTGCATTTCCACAAACAGTGAAGAAGCACTCCCTTTTCTCAGTACCTATGCCAGCACCAGTTATTTTTTTAATTTATTAATGATGGCCATTATTTTAATGTGAACATTTTTAAATTGAAATGTTCAGTTGTCTGAGAAAGAAGATTTAAAATAAATTGGATTAAGATGTTTTATAGCAAATATTTCAGATATTGTAATATACATGCCAGTTATATGGTACAGATATATGATATAGGTCCTTCACTAAGTGAACCACACCAAGTGGACTTTAGTCTTTATTAATGTAGTTATGTAGGACAAATATCCACATGTGATATTTATACTTGTATCCGTAATTAGAAGATTGAAGTAATACATGTTTCCTGGGATACAACCCCCACTTGGTCATGGTATATTACCTTTTTACATATTCCTGACTTGACTTAGTAATGTTTTATTGAAGATATTTACCTTTGTTAAAGAGGGATATTGATCTGTAGTTTTCATTCCTTGCATTGGGTTTTGGTATCAGGGTAATGTGGACCTTATAAAATGTAACATTATCATCTGTAATTCCACTATCCCAATCCAGCGACTGATTAAGTAGATTGCAGTTTAATTTACCATTTCCGTTATTGGATATTTAATCAAATTTCTAATCTTTCACTACAAGAGATTTGTGACATTGAAAAGAAATAGGACAAATCCCAAACCCACAAATATCCGTCCTTTTTTAGATCTCTTCATTTTCATCACTAGACAAGTAATTGGGTTGTTTTTTTTTTAGAGCCTTTTGGTTTTAAAAACTTTTTGTTAACAAAGATGCCTCAAACC
>NW_007246863.1:299680-340135 GCF_000164805.1 Carlito syrichta
AGAAAGCAACCAGGCCACAATGAGAAGCTGAAGCTAGCAGTCAGGCTCACTTGTTAGTTACGTGACTTCCTCACTCACACAACAACTTTACATGTGCTGTAGATCAACCTGTGGTTCTCTCACAAGCTGTTAAAACTACTAGTGTCAAACCTCAAATGTTAAAACTCAGATGCCAAGCATCCAGCATGCTATAAATAATCTATAGCTTTTTCCATATTTTGAATTATTTTCATAGGATAGTTTCCCAGAAATAGAAGTTACTAGGAAAGGTTATGAATACTTTATGTCTTGAAGTTATTGCCATATTGCTTTCCAAAAGTATTATACCAGCTTATAATGCCTTCAACAATCAGTAAGAGTGTCAGTTTCATGGAATTATCAACATTGAGTATGTTTTTTTACTTTTAATTTAAGGGGAGAAGATTGGTATTCTAATGTATAATACCCTTTTAAAGGATCTAAACTGTAGTATTTTTAAAGGCTCCTCATAGTGTGTTTTTACCTATGAATTCGTATGTACATGCACACGTACACTTGTGAGTATAAGAAGTAGGGTCTTTTACATGTGAATGTTGTATGAGATCATTGAAACTAATCTCTCTTAACTTGATTTTATTTATTTGGAAATTGGAGCTAATAATACCTTTCTTGCTTAATTGAGATATTTATAAACTACAAAGCACTATTCATATTATGAGTGTATTTTGGTATATTTATATCTTAAGACGCATGTGGTTTTAGTAACATATTCTGAACCTCAGGACTTTTGTGATGTTATGCTTAAGTAAACCACAGAGGGTCAGTATGAGATTATACTGTATTGTAATCTCATATATATTTATTGGTGGTTTTATGACTTAGATCTCAAATATTAAGCTCTTCAGTAAAATAAATACTCTTAATCACTAACACTTGTTGAGGTGTGGTTTGGTTTGATTTTTAAAAGAAATTCTAGTTTAGACTATTTATGCTTTCTTTTTTACATTGGATTATACGATATAGTAATATGAGGAGTTTAATTCCTTAAGTGTCAAGTATTAAAGGAGATAGCTAATAGGTTCATGAGTATATAATAACTGGAATGAACTACTCTTTCTATTGATACTTTAGTTCTTTTGGAAATGTAGTAAAACAACCTTAATAATTAAGATTATAAGTAAGTAAAAATGTTGAATTATACAGTTTTTATAGAAAGTTATACTTCATATTTTTGAGGTATGTGGAGTAATATTTTCAATCTAACTGCATTGCTACAGGTATCCTGCAGACTAACTCTAATGAGTAAATAGGTTATGTTGTATAATGCACATTGGGTCTTTATCAAGGAATATATCTCATTGGGGAATTTGTAATACACATATAAATGAAGTGCAATCAGTTTTATCTCTTACATAACCTCCCCTATATTAATAATTCAGTGATACTTTTTTGTTGCAGACAGCGCAAGCTGAATATAAGCATATCTATGAAATTTCATCCAGAATATGGATAAATGACATTTTCCTTTGTATACCTTCTTTAGAAATATTAAATATGAAAAAAATCTCTTATTTATTTATATCTCATTCAACAGATTCTAGTGAGATGGATAACTGGCCTTTATTCTTCTCAGCGTCTTCAGTATTTCAATGTTTCTTTGTTAATCTGTCAGATACTTATTGAGCACCTACTCTGTGCCAGGAATTATTCTAGAAATTATTGTATGTATGACCAAAACATACAAATCCCTGACATCATAGGTCTTATATTCTGGAGGAAGGGAGACAGAGACTAACAAGTAAGAAACATATTTGCACAGGAATTAAAGGAGGTAGAGATCAGAAAGTGAGCCAGGCGCAGGAAGACCGTAAGCAGAGAAAATAGCAAAGGAGTGTCCTTGAAGCTGTAGTTAATCTTTGTGTTTGGGGAATAGCAAGGAGAACCGTGTGATGGAGTGGAGTGAGTAGAGGAGAGAAAAATAAATGAGGCCACAGAGGTAACATGAGTCCAGGTATAAAGGTCTCGTAGGTTATTACAAATACATGAAGTGAGATGAGAAGCCATTGGAGGGTTTTGAGCTGAGGAGTGGTAAAATCTGACTTTTATGTTTAACAGTCACTCTTGCTGCTGTAGATAAATAGATAAAGGGGACAGAATTGGGGTGATCAGGCCACTGCTTTGCTAAGCTATGATCTGGCCACGTGGCTCCTTAAGCTGTGGCTGCCGTGTTTCCTCGCTTTGGCCCCCTCTTCTACCTTTAGGAGGTGAATTTCCTCTCTCTCTCTCTAATTTACTTTCTGAATAAACTATATTTTCTAATCTTGCTTCTGTGCAATGCTTTGCATCTTTCACGCACCCCACCCCCTGGAGGATCTGACCTCACATTTTGGAGGCCCTGGTGGGATTTTAACTTAACAGGAAAGTCTATTCCAGGAGCCTCTATTTCTTATAGGGTACTGGGAGTGCGAATGGGAGCCCAGACAGAAGAGGGAAAACATATATTAAAATAGCAACAACAAAAAAAAATTGGGGAGATCAGTCAAAAGACTTTTGCAGTAACCAGAGATAATAAAGATTGTGGGTGGAACAGATTTGCAAGAAAGCATTGAAAATTCTCTTATTTTCACATTTTAAGTTAAAGATGCCTATTGATACCTAAACAGATGTGCCAGGGAATCGGTTAGATAATACAGTTAGGAGTTTAGGGAAGAAGTCATGGCTGGAGATATAATTTTGGGACTCTTTGTTATAGAAATCTCTGAAAGTGAATAAGAACAACAAAGTCGTGAATATAGGTAGAAAAGAAAGGTTCAAAAACTAAACTTTGTGTCACTCCAGCACTTAAAGGGAGCCATCCAAAGCAATGGGGAAGAGGCTACCAGAGAAGCAGGAGGAAGTTTAGGATTGTGGAGTATTCAGCCAGCCAAAACAAACCACTTCAAATTCTAACTTACAAAAACAAAAACATTCTTATGCAAAATGATATTATCACACTAAAAGAATATTGATATGGCAGTAAAATTTCCTACTCGTTTTAGTAATCTTTCCTGATCCATAATCCATTCAGTGTTAAAGCATCTACAGTAACTGGCTAATAGAATTCCACAGTCTGGATTTGTCTCATTTCCTTACAATTTAGGTTAAAAGCTTTTGTCGTGAATTCTCCATAAATGATGTTACAAACTTCCCATTGTCCCACATCAGGATATATTTGTCAGTTTGCCATATTACTTGTGCTGTTAACTTTGCTCACTCAGTTAAGGTGGGGTCTGACTGATTTCTTCATATTAAGGCACTTTTTTTTCTCCTTTGTAATTGATAAGTAATGTGTGGAGTGATACTGTGTAAATATCCTGTTCTTCAACACTTTACCTGGTGGCTTTAGCATTCATTGATGCTTGAATATATTGTTGGCTGCAAAATCTGTTCAATTTCTATCATTCCTTCTCCATTTATTAGTTAGCATTCTAGTTAGTGGAGATCCTTCCCCACCCTTTTTTAAAGTTACTATGGACTTATGGTTTGACAACTCTTGAAGAGTTTTCCTATAATGAATTAAGAGTAATGGGGAAGAAACTAGAGGGGAAATTGAGATCAAGAGAGCATTTTTCTTTAGGATGGGGGAAATAACAGCATTCTCTGTTTCTGGGAATGATCCAACAGAGACAGAAAAAAATGAGGGTGCAGAGAACTATGTCCCAAAGTAGGCATAGGAGCTGGGATATTTTGGCACGAGTGGTGGAGTTGTTAGCCTTTCATTTATGTGCATACAGTTCATCCATTGCAGCAAGAGAGAAAAAGGCCAAAAAATGTGGTAACAGAGAGAGTAATGAGTACATAAGGTGATGGGAATTTGTAGTTCTGTTTGCATGTGTGTACAAGGGAGGACCCAAAAAATTGAATTTATTTATTAAAAATTGTGTGTTTATTCTTACATGTTTAAACTTCAGTCACCTTCAAAGTACTCTCAGCTTGATGCTGTACACCTATTGAAACGCTTTTCCCACTAAAAACAGTTTTTGAACTCACCAATGTTGATGCATTTTAGTGTTTCTGCCGTTTTTGCTTCACCTCTTCCACATCAGCAAAATATTTCCCCCTTTGAGGACGTTTTTCATCAAGGAAGCAAAAAACAAAAACAGTCACTCTGGGTGAGACTGGATGAATTGGGAGGGTGGGGCTGGGGGTCTGCCATTATGGGATGACCAACAATATTCAACAATTGCTGAATACTCAGCATGGTGTGGGCAGATGCGTTGTTATGGTGGAAGGACCAGTCACCTGTTTGCCACAAAAAAATTCACTGAAACCAAATGCAACACTGAAGCCACACAAAAATTCACTGAAGCCAAATGCAGCCTTTCACAACAATGCTAGCTGACACACTGTTGCTGATATGTTCCTAGAATACTTGCCTAGTGGGGGAAGCCTGTACTACCAGGGACCCACCCTCCAAAAGATAATTCCAGGGTGTTTTTTTTGGTCTTCCCTTGTATTTTCTTAGTGAAATAGGAAGTAAGGCATCAGCTGAGATTAGGAATAAGGAGGAAGTGGTAGAGGTTTGAAAAGTATGGAGTAGTTGTTTGAGAGTGCAGAAGAAAGATATGTGTAACAAGATTGCTGAGCAATAATAAGGATGCACTAGAAGTTCATGGTCAAGTAAAGTAAGGTGAGTCAGCATAATTACATGCTTTTCTTTGGCCGTATTTTAAAATGAGGCATAAACAAGGAGTAAGGAAAGTGTTGGATTAAACCATACTAGTAGTTTTGTCCACCAGGTATGACCACATGGGGAAGAGGCAAGGGGATTGAGAGTTATATGCAAGGGGGTGGTTATAGTGATGGACCGTGGTGTCTGTGTTGGGTTAGGAGGGTTTACTGAGGATGATGGATGGTGAAAAGGCGAGAGGGTTGATGGATTGCGGGTCCCTTTGACACTAAAAGATTGTTAGCCTTAGGGTACTAAAGAGATTAAAGTGGGTGGTAGAAGAATAGGGTACTTGAAATTAAGATTATGATTGGATTGCAGCCTTGGGTAATGACATGATTTAGTTATGATCCTGGAATTGAGTTTCTGAAATGGGATAGAGTATAGAACATAGAAGGAGAGGAGGTCAGTGAACTGTGAGGCCAAAGGTATGTTCAGAGGATCATCTTTGTGGGTACTGAAATCACCAAGAATTATGACAGGAGTATTGGAAAGAGTGGCAGTGAGCTAGGAGCTAAAATAGTAATGAGAGGAGTGACTGCAGTTATTAGCTATCTACAACAAGGAGGGGCAATAAGTAGTGATGTCTGAGGACATATGTTCAGAGTTGGAGGCTTGAGGGTCGAGGGCCAGCCAGTGGACTGAAATTGGCAGTGAGTAGCAAGGACAGACTGGGAGAGGAAAATTCCTCAGAGAAAAGCTGGGTTTTTGTGAGACTCCAGTTAGCAGGTCAATGCATAAAGGAACTTTGTTAACTACTGCTAGTGAGTAGTAGAAGGGCTTCAGTCATTGAAGAAGGGTAGAAGTGATCCCTTCTTCCACTGATTGGAAGAAGGGGTGATTTGGAAGTTGTATGCGATTAGTTCTGACGGTCTTCCAGCTATAGCCATGGTGAGACTGAGTGTAATTAGGGATATCTTGTCAGGAACACCCAGGGTTCTGGAATACTTAATTTTGGGAAAGAGGCATGGAAGCCAGAGAAACAGCAAGGACTCCTCTTGCTATCTCCCCTAGCAAAACAAGCCCCTTCTTGACACTTACTCCTTGGGCATGGGTTGAGGGTATGGCTCCTTTGCTCCTCCACTCTTTACAGTTGTGATTCTGTTTTTATCCTGGCATCTACTCTTAATCCTTTGGCCTTCCCACCCCCACCTTAATATCTTCTCTATTTCTCTGTCCCGTGTTCCTTGGGAAGCTTAAACAGATATCATGACAGGCATATATGGCCATTGTATTATTCTTTATTCAGAAGTAAAATGTTTTTGAATCAGTTGGACGTTCATTTTGTTAGGCAACCCTGTTTCAAGCATTTTAATTTTTAGACGTCTCAAAACCTGTTCACTATTTACTTTTGGCTATACCGCCATTTCGATTTATTGCCAGTATACTCGTTATTTGAAATACATTCACAAAAATTCTTTTTGGTCAGAACTTATTCAATACCCAGATGTTTAAAATTTTGAGTTATTGTAGAGGAAAGTATTAAGAGGAAAACCTGAACTTAAAAGTAAACTAAAATAATTTGCAGTTTGCCTCATATTTGATGGGGAGAGAACCAGATAGCAGTACACTAATGTAACTCATACAAAAGTCATACAGCTAGTAAGTGACTAGAATTTTAAAACTTCGGTGTGCGTTCCTTCCTTGAATCATCCAGTTAACAGGTCGACTGTAAGGACTTTGTAAGATAGTAAGCTGAAACTTCATACTGTGCAAAAAAGATATGAGTCATGTGAAATGTATAATAAAAATGAGAAGCAGCTAGGGTTATCTAAAAATGTTGCTAACACATTGTCTCCATATAGTTGCTAGCAATATGGATAATTGGAACAATTATTTTCTTCCTTAATAATATTAATTAAAAAAAAATATTTTCCAGTAAGCTTTTTAAAATGTTTAAAGCAAAAACCAAGGATATTTTTGAATATTTAGAAACTGCTAAAATTCCCATATCTTATGAAGTTTCAGGTTAATTGGTCATTTTTTTTTAACCAGTAGGGGCCTCTGGTGGCAGGCTTCTGGGATGATTCCCTCAATGTGCTCCTTCCTTGTCTTTATGTGTATCACACCGTTGTACTGTCTGCATCTGCAGCCACTAGTTCCAGACCATAGTACTGTTTTTTTTACTGTGCCTTAGACTTACAGTCTTCCACAGGTCAGCTCAAGAAGAGAGAATGGGTTGCATGTATGTTTTCCCGTAGCCCACAGCTATGCTGATTTGTTTGAAGTTGTGAATTCCTTGGTCTGTAAAGCAGAACTTTTGCCTATTCTATTTGTGGTTGTCCCACATCATCATTCTATCTATATTCCAACTGCCTGGCTAGCAGACTGTCATTTTTCATCACACATGTTCCATATGTTATTTTGACAGAACTCACTCAGACTACTTGCTTTCAACAGTTTCATTATTGCTATCCTTTTTTTCTACAGTCGAAGTCATATAACCCATAAGTTTACTGCCTTAATGCATTTATTTTACACATTATCTTCTACACATACACATGGTTCACTGTATTGTACTTCCATTTTTACATTCTGCTTACATTTTTTGTTTTGTATATCATACTTGTTTTTATGTTTTTCTAAATACCCTTTATAATCATAATGCTCACATTCCATTCCATTGTGTTTCTGTTTTATCAGTTATGAGTCACTCCCTTGATGCCGTGCTTTAGGTTCTTTAGAAATTTATGTAATTATGGATAACATAACCTTTCACTAAATTTTCTTATAGATAAATTTCTAAGACTAGAACATCTTCATGTCTATTGTCAAATTTTTTGTTTTTTGGTTTTTTTTTTAAGGGATTCTATTACTTTGTAATGCTAACTGGGAGAGCTTTTATTGCTTAACTTTTGAAAGTTCAGAATTACTGATAAGATGATACACAAAATAAAATCTAGTTTCTACAGTAGGCTCTGGTTTGAAGCCACTTAATGGATCGGGTGGGGGGGAGGGCGGAGCACATAACATTTATAAGGGTACCTGATTTCAAACCAGGCAAAGTAGGGACCAAAGAGAGACCCAGACTTTACCTGTATGATGACTACTTATAAACCTAATCCAGAATCGTATCCCACATCTTTAAAATAAAAATCTAAAAAGGATTGGGCATTAGCACTTTTCTGTAGATCTTTGGTTTGATACAATTCTTAATCCCACCCTGGGACCATGTGCCATAATTCTGTGCTCTGAAGGATTTACCAGGCTTTCTCAGTATCTTTTTGGTTAGTCTCTTGTGGTCAGTTGCTCCTGACTACAATACAGTGGTAATTTTCAGCTTTGAGGTCCAAGGTGAAACCAGTAAAAACTGTGACTTGAACTGGTGACTAGGCAAGCTGAATCTGCTGATTTGTGTGGGAGGGGCCCTGTATTAATTATTCCTTACATATTGACAGCATTTGCCTGATATTATCTTTGGGAGGAAGGGAGTATGAGGACATTGTCCTCCTTCACTTTAATCTTCATTGAGGGTGGGTGGGGTAGCTCTTGTCAAATAAACTGTCAGAAGATACATCCTCAACTCCATCTATGTTCATTCAGTAACATGGAAAACTTTTATCTGTAAAATTATTTGGCATGACTTTGAAAATCTGATCCTATGTATGCCTAAAGATAAGTACCCTCTGGTATTTGGAATGATAGGCCTCAGTAGTAAATTGAAGCGTGTACTTTGAAGATATATGCTTCCCTAAGAATTAGCTTGCATAACTGGGGAAGTTTGTCTGCATAGGACTTAACCAAACTTTTGTAAGCATTGTCAGCTTAGACTGTCATAACATATATTTCATCTTTGGATACTATTGCTTATCTTAGAAATAAATGTCTAAGACTAGGACATCTTCATGTCTAGTGTCAAGTTTTGTTTGTTTTGTTTTTGAAGGGGTTCTATTACTATTATGTTTCTGTCAAAACATAGGGAGATTAAAATTAAGTGGTTAGTACCCCATTTTACAGAAGACAAAACTGAGGCACAGACTTGCTCAAGATCATAAAAGTGGGTGAGGATAAGAAGCTATGGGAACTCAAACTATTGATGAGAGTATAAAATGATATAAGCACTTAGGAAAACAATGTGGCATAACCTCATAAAATAGATACCATTTCAGGTGGTTATGAAAGGCTATGGAAACAAAAGCCCAAATGGGGAATACGACATTTAGGAGTGGGCATGGATAGCAGTTTAAATAGGATAGTCAGAGAAGGCTTTATTGAAAAAGTGACACTTGTACCAAGACATAATGGAAATGACGGTGTGTACCATATGTTCTTCTAGGAAAGAATGTTTCAGGGAGAGGAAACAACAAATGCAAAAACCCTGAGGAGGGAAACATTTGTGTCCAGGAATAATATGGAGGCAAATGTGGCCAGAACAGAATGAGCCAGGATATGGAAAGTAGAAGACGAGGTCAGAGAGACAGCTGAATCATGAAGGATTTTGTAGATCTCTGGGTAGATATTAGCTTTTACTCTGTGTAAGATGGGAAACGGGAGTGATGTGACCTGACTTCAGCTTTTAAAGGATTACTCAGGCATTTACCTGATTTCCAATGGGAAGAATAGTTCTTTGTGTTTCCTCATATGTGAAATGTCTATTCATGTCATTTGACCATTTCATGTAGTGTTCTTTGTCTTATTGATTCATAGGAGTTCTTCATAAATTCTGGGCTGTTTTTTTTATCAGTCATGTGTTTTACAGATGTCTTTCCCTAGTTTGTGATTTTACTCTCTTTATAGTGTCTTTTGAAGAACAAAAGTGATATGGTCAGACTTATTAAACTTGTCTCTTTATTCTTATGTACTTCTGGTGTACATAATTGGATTAATTGTAATGCATGGACCAAGACACTCTTGTCATTGGTCCAGCATGGACCTTGTTTGTTTGTTTAAATAATGAATATGTGAACCTACTACTTACTACAAAAGCTAGAACTTTGCATTGACTTACATTTATCTATTTGGTCCTCCCCTTCCCCTCCATACTGAGGAAGGCGTCATCTAGATTTCAGTATTTTTTCCTTTGCTTTCCATTGTATATCGTTTTTTTAAAATAGTTAATTGATAAATAAGGATTGGATACATTTAAGATATGCAGTGTGATGATTTGATATGCATATACTTTGTATAATGATTATACAACCAAATTAACACGTCACCACCCATTCTGTACATTAGATCCCAGAATTTACTCATAACTGAACGTTTATATTTTTTGATCAGCATCTGCCCATTTTCCCTACCTCCCAACCTCTATCAGCCACTGTTTTAATCTCTGCTTCTGGCTTGACATTTTTAGATTCTAATATAAGTGAACTCTTACAATATTTATCTTTCTGTATCTGACTTTTTTCACTGAACATAACATCCCCCAGCATCATTCATGTTATCGCAAATGGCAAAATTTTCTTTTCTGTAACTGAATAATATTCTGTTCCATGAATGTATATCTTCATTCATCTGGTGATAGACACTTAGGTGATTTCTGTATTTTGGTTATTGTGAATAATGCTCCAGTGAACACGGAGGTCTAAATATTCCTTCAGCATACTGATTGCATTTCCTTTTGGATATATTCCCAGAAGTGGGATTGCTGGATCATATGATAGTTCTATCTTTAATGTCTTGAGGAACCTCCATACTATTTTCCATAATGACTGTACCATTATTGGAAAACAGAGTATGGAAAGTAGGTTAGGTCACAGAGGCAGCCAGATCATGAAGGACATTAGCTTTTACTCTGTGTAAGATAGGAAATGGAAGTGAGTGACCTGGCTTCAGCTTTTAAAGGATTACTCAGGCATTCCCACCAGCACCGTACAAGCATTCCCCTTTCTCCACACTCTCACCAACTCTTGTTATCCCTTGTCTTTTTTTTTTTTTTTTTTGAGTCAGAGCCTTACTCTGTCACTCAGGTTGGAGAACAATAGCACGCTCACTGCCACCACAGCCTTGACCTGCTGGGCTCAGGTGATCCTTCTGCCTTAGCCTTCTAAGTAGCTGGAACCACTGGATGCATTGCCACACCTGGTGAATTTTTTGATTTATTGTAGAGATGAGGTCTCACCAAGTTGCCCAGGCTGGTCTTGAAACCCTGGGCTCAAGCAGTCTTCTCGCCTCTGCCTCCTAAAGTGCTGGAATTGATTACAGACGTGAGCTACTGCACGGGGCTGTTTCTTGTTGTTTTAATAATAGCCATCCTAGCAAGTATTAGATGGTATCTCACTGTGGTTTTGATTTACATTTTTCTGTGATATTGATCACCTCTTCCTTTAACCGTTGGCCATTTGAATATCTTTTTTGAAACAGTGTATATAGTTGTATCTCATTTATAAATATTCCTAAGAGGTGTGGGTGCATAAAGAGGAATGAAGTAGCCGGGCTCGGTGGCTTAGCCTGTAACCCCGTGCCTTTGGGAGGCTGAGGTGAGTGGATTGCCTGAGCCCACGGGTTTGAGACCCGCCTGGGCAGGCGAGACCTCATCTCTACAATAAATCAGGAAATTAGCTGGGTGTGGTAGTGTGCACCTGTAATTCTGGCTACTTGGAAGGCTGAGGCGGAAGGATCGCTGGAGCCCAGCAGGTCGAGGCTGCGGTGGCCGGGAGCGGCCACTGCACTCCAGTCTGAGCGACAGAGTGAGACTCCAACTCAAAAAAAAAAAAAAAGAAATGAAGTACTGATGCATGCTACAACATGATGAACCTTGAAAATACTATGCTAAGTGAAAGAAGCCAGTCAAAAAGACTACATATTTCAAATGAAATGTTCAGAATAGGGAACTCTATAAAGATAGGAAGTAGGTTAGTGGTTGCCAGGGGAAGGGAAGGGGTTTATTAGGGTTCTTTTGGAGGAGATGGGAATATTCCAAAATTGTGTTGATGTCTGCACATATCTGTGAATATACTAAAAGCCTTTGAATCATATACTTTGGGTGAGTTGTATGGTATATGAACTATATATATTAAAGTTGTTAACCTTATTAATAGAGTGAGTGTTGGTATGTTTGGAATATTTTAAATCTTTTTCGGGCTGATTTTTTTCACTTAACATTGTATTGCTAAGATTTGTCTTCATTTTATGTAGCTGTAGTTCATTCATTTGACTGCTGTACTGTGGTTTATATATTCACACTTCTGTTTGATACACGTTTCAGTTGTTCTTAGGTGTTTTTAGTTGTTCTTTAGGTGGTGAATCATGCTTAGAAACATTTCTATACATGCCTCTTAGAGCATGTTTAAGTTTTCTGTATATTTATGTTGGAGTATAATTATTGGTTCATAGGCTGTATGAATGTTTAACTTTATAAGTGTGGTGGTATTAGTTTACATTCCTACCAGCAGTGCTTGATTTGTATTTCTCTTCTCCCCAATGAGACGAAACCATATTTTCCTCTTCAGTGAAATAGTAATAGATGTCTTTTGCCATTTTTCTGTTACATTGTTTGCGCTTTTCCTGTTGACTTTTAGGAGTTCTTTATTTGTCTTTGATATTAATCCTTTATCTTTTATGGGATAGCAGTTATCTTCTAGTGTGTGGTTCTCTCTTCCTCCCACTTTTCTGTGTCATCTAATGAACACAAGTACTTGATTTTAATATTGTCAGATTTATCTTTTATAGTTAATATTTTCTGTGTTTTATCTAAAAAGTCCCTTTTTATACAGATGAGAGCAATGTTCCCTTTTTTTACGAAAAGACTTAAGATTTTGGACATTTAAATCCTTGATCCAGCTGGAGTTGATTTTTTTATATGAGGTAGGGATTCTTGTGCCATATTAAAAAATCTTGTTTATTCTGTTCCATTTATTGAATAATCTCTCCTTTCCCCTAGTGTTCTGATATGTCACCTCTTCATATACCAGAGTTTTTCAGCTGTGAATCTGTTGCCTGGCTTTCTGTTTTACAGGTCAGTTAGTCAGCCTATCCCTAGATCAGTAAGTACCATACTTCATAAACTTGGATGTAGAGCACTAATAGCCACCACACCTAGCCCACCTCTAGGTCATTTGCTATTAGTGTTCTGTGAGAAAAACAAACCAAAATACAAACCACCAACAACAGTTGAAAGGGCTGTAGAATGCAATATACTCAAGGAGAGCAGATTTCAGTTAGAACAAGAAGATGAAGAAAATATTCAGAGATATTGTGAGTTTTTGCTGATGATCTGCTGTAGATTCCACAGAATTTAGAGGTAGAGAGTTGGGGGAGGGGGATAGTGGCAGAAGAGTGGATGTACAGTTACCTTCTGGAGATTAGAACTTGGGGAAGAACCTGATTATTAGAGGCTTTTTATGGTGGCCACAATGAATTGGAATAAAAGGCACGAAGAGATTATTCCTGGTGTGATGATTCCTGGAGGCAGATTGCAATGGTAAGGCTGTGAATGTTGAGATTAGGAAGGGAAGAGTCTCTGTTATTGCCTTGGATATACCAAGCCAGTCCCTCCTCTTACACCCCTTTCTGGGGGATGGCAAATTCACTGTGAGCTCACAGCCTTCTCCTTGACTCCTGGACAGAGTTACAAGTGAGGAATCCATTGTGACTAAATAACACACAGTCTTAATCCCCCAGGGCCCTACTCTTGAATTCTGTTAGGAAAGGTGTGGTCTTGCTCTACAGTGCTTTCTTGGGTACCTGGCTTTTAAGATATTTTAATTGTCTTGGATGTTCTAGAGTTGCACTGTGATATATCTAAGTCATTTTTTTGCTTGTTAACTTTAATCTTACTTGGAATTAGATATCTAGAATCCTGAAATTAGTATTTTTTATCAGTTCTGAAAGCATTTCAGCCATTTTCTCTTAAAGTATTACATTTTCAGCTGGGCTCGGTGGCTCAGCCTGTAATCCCACGCCTTTGGGAGGCTGAGGTGAGTGGATTGCCTGAGCCCGCAGGTTCGAGACCCACCTGGGCAGCGAGACCTCATCTCTACAATAAATCAAAAAAATCAGCCTGGCATGGTAGCGCATGCCTGTAATTCCGGCTTCTCGGAAGGCTGAGGCAGAAGGATCGCCGGAGCCCAGCAGGCGAGGCTGCAGTGACCGGGAGCGGCCACTGCACTCCAGTCTGGGTGACCGAGTGAGACTCTCAAAAAAAAAAAAAAGTATTACATTTTCTACACTCTATTTTCTCCTTCTGGAAATCCTATTTGATAATGTGATACTTTCCCACTCTGTATCAGATAACTCATATTTTCTGTACCTTTAAATCTATGCAGCATGCTAGGTAATTTCTTTACTTCTGTCTTTCAGTTCATTGATTCTTTCTTCACCTTTGTCTGTTGTACTGCTTTTTTTCCCCCACTTCTGTCTCATCCCTTAGATAGTCTGATCTTTTAATTTTCTCTTTTGTTTTTAAAATATGCTGATTTTATATTTTATATCTGATAAATTTAAAATTCAGTCTTTATGGTTCTTGTAGTTTTTTGTTTCCATAGTGAATTTTGATTGTAATCAAAATTCCATAGTGAATTTTGACTGTAATCTCATTGTTCTTGGATGTTTCTTTACCTATGAGAAGTCTCAGATGCCTAGGTCAAAAGTGCTTCCTTTAAAGAGCATTTGCCAGGTGCCTAAGGGCAACTACCGATCTCAGACCAGTTGAAACTAAATTTTTGGATTGGAGTATTTTGGGCCACACAAGTAGTGTGAATTCCAGCCACAAACCCATGGATTTGTGGGCTTGTGGTTATAAATTCTCTGGGGAGAAATGTATTTTTACTTCCCTTGTTCTGCCCATAGCCAAAGGCTAAACAGGCGAATATTCCCTCTGAGTTGTGGGGGAAGGAGCATCTCCCACTGAGAGCACCCTTAAGTATCCTAGCTTTATATAGTGGTCTCTGATGTGACCTCCCACCATGATAAGGCTTCACACATTGTTCCTGCCTCCTTGGCCAGTAGCCCATTACAACCCAAGATCCGTACTAGATCATAGCAGATTAGTGTATGTCCCCAAGGGAAACTCTTTGCTTCTAAGCTAGTTTAATATTTCTAGTTGAGCTTTCTTGTGGTGACTGAAGTCCAAGAAATTCCTTTTGTTTCTTTATATCCTAGCCATTCGTTCAAAAGTTCTCATTTATTTTCTACCTTGTCTGAATACATGTATAAAAATAACAAGTATTTCTTCAGTCCTCTTTGCTGTAAAACAATTTGCAAAATAGCTTCATCAGACTTCGCCAGAATTTTACTCTGTTAGTACCGGAACAGCTTGATTCTATGTACATTGTGATTAAACTGCTTGAAAGGCAAAGACAATATACAAATAAAATGCAGGCAAATATAGAAAACAGTAGCTCTGTGATGAGGCCCAAATATCTTGCATTTGAAAGCATTAAGTGTAACCAAAGAGCATTTATTGGTTCTGTTTGGTAATTTTGCTATTTACTATGTTCACAGGCTAGTTGTTATTTTACTTTTAAATGTTATGCATTGTTGCTCCCAGTCCATAGGTTGGGAACAAACCTGACTCATGTTTCCTTTCATTTGCTCGTTTATTTAGCAGACATTATGAGGTGTGTGGTATATACCCGGCATTTCACTAGCCACTAGAATTACTTTCGTGAGAAAAAAAACTATGGCTTCTGCACTCATGGAACTTGCAACTTACTAAGGGAAGCAGTCATTAGTAATAATAATTTTCCTAATCACACAAATAAATATAAAATTGCATCTGTGATAAATGGTAGAGATTAGAAGATCATGGTACTATAAGAGCTTGAGAGAGAGGGATTCACAGAATTTCAAACATAAATTATGAGATCCTGCACCAAGTTCAAAACACTTTAAATCTTCATCTTTCTCTTTAGAAAGATTGATAATTTGGCTTATCCAGTGTGCTTTTAGAATACTTTCTGTAGATACTATCATGGAAGGGAAATGGCACTAGGAAAGATCCCTTTTACTTATCTGGACCGAGTATCCCTGTGACCCCAGTTATGTGAGTAATGTGTCCTTCCTTCTCCCCATACCATTGGGGATAACATGCCAGTTTGAATGATTGCCTTTGGTGACAGTGTTCCTCGGGGCATGACTGGTGGTTTTCCTCTATAAAGCCTTATACCCACAGTGGATTCTAAGTTTGGAGTTTTGGTGGCAGTGGTGGTGACTAGTTAGTTACATTTTAAGAGCTACTTTTGGAATTGAGTGTTACACCATCAGATTTATAACATACAACCATAAAAAACAGATTGAGCTATAAGTGTGTTCATAAATATTCTCAATGGATCCTCACTTCTAATTTAAATAAAAAGTACTAGTTTCAGCCTATATCAGAAATCTTAAAACGTGTGCTTTGTTTTATGAGAAAAGTCAGTTATAGTACCTGGGGGAGTTGTTTTAAGTTATTCATGACTGCCCTTTGAAGACTTTTCAAATATTTCAAATAAATAAGGTCAGGAGGAATGTATACTCTTATTTTGGTAGATATTGTAAGGATAGTTAAAAGTATTTTTATATGTGTGCAAACTGCCAAAATAATTCTGAGTGGATTATGCTAAAATGATTGTCATAATTGAGTCCTCTGTGTTTGTAGTTGGCTTTGAAAGGGGTTTTTGCTTCTTATTTGTTGGATTATTATGTTATTTTTAACTAATTTGGCAGTCCTTGGGTATACACTTAAACTTTTTTAAAACAAATTGTACAAAACTAAAACCAGTTATAATGAAGTTGTTTTTCAGTCACATAGTGGCTGCTCTCAAATGAGGCTAAAACTGTCTCTAAAGAATGTTCTTGTGCGTATGCCAAGAGGCTTCTGGGATGGGCATATTTTTAAGAACTTAGAACATAAACAACTCTGATCTGTGGCAAGAGATTTAAATGACCTCATGATGACAACAAGAACAAAGCATTTTTTAAATTATCATGGTGGTGTGTTAATTCATTGCAATGTGTTTGTTATTCTACTATTTTGGTATATTAAGTGAGAGCCAGGCAAAAAAAAAAAAAAAAAAATTACAGACTGTATTTAACTGAAGATAGTATTTCTTCACTGTTATAAACAAACTAAGTACCAGAAAAAGTTATTTCCTAAGAATAAATATTTCATAAATTATTCTAGAGGTATATAGGTCTTTTTTTTTCCATCTACATGAACCACTTAGGGATGAAGGCCATTTATTTAGATCCTAAAGTTTTGATTTATTTTCTGTTGGAGAGACTATGTTCCAAACATGAAAGATCAAACAGTTGGCTTGAAATAAGAAGTCCCTCCTTCAAGACAGATCAATTAAGTGTTTATTAAGTACTTATTATGTGTCTGGCACTATGCTAAATATTATGGAATTTGAAAGAAAATGACTTTAGCTGCCTTGGGTCTAGTTAGAAGAAAAGAAATACTCGGATGAAACTTATAAAGTGGAAAGACATTATATAATCAAGTACCAAATAAAATAACATCACTTATATGGTACAAATAATGACACAGCCCTTCTTTTCAGAAATGACTTCTAATCATTGTTAGAGCAGTAGTTCTTAACTAAAAGTGATTTTGCCCCCCAAAAGGACATTTGGCAGTGTTTGGAGACATTTTTGGTCATCATAACTGAGGCTACTTGCTAAATATCTTCCAAAGCACAGGATAGCCCATCACAACAAATAATTGTCTGGTCCAAAATGACAATAGTGCTGAAGTTGATAAACCCTTGATATAGAGCCTACAAATGTCAATGCTGCTAAGTTTTGAAGTTGTAGGATATGGACTCTCATCTTCCTATAGACCTCTTCAGCCCCTTATGTAACTGTTCTTTACAGAAGGCCCTGGGATCCTTACACAGAAATGGTCACTGGGTATTCAGAAGCCTCCTGAACATTGTATGCAAGTTTTTTCAGTACAATGTTCCAGGGACAGCGTTCATAGCTTTTATCAATTTCTCAAGATAGTCATGTCTTCAGAAATGTTCCAGATAGTTCAAACCAGTGCTGCTGTTGTGTGTGAGTGTGTGTGTGTGTGTGTGTGTGTGTGTGTGTGTGTGTGTGTGTGTGTGTGTAGAGAGAGAGAGAGAGAGAGAGCGAGAGCTTTGTGCTGAGCTAGAAGTAGATTTTGTTTCAAGGATCAACATTAATAATAAAATAACTTTTTGGTGATAAAACTATAAATTTAATATTCTGAAGTAATAAAATCTTTTGCAGTGTATGAGGAAATTATAATAGAATACTTGTTTTATCAGAATTCATGACTTTCTCCCAAATGGAAGTCCTAGTTTACATTTCTTAGGTGCTATTTATCTGTTGAATCATTTAAAGATCTGAACAGTTTTTTATAGTCCACATTTTTCCTAAAAACTATTTAGTAAGGGGAATTATTTTTTCTCATAAGAAATATTTTAGAATTGAGAGTTGTGTTCTGATTTGGCATTCATTAAGTCAGAGATCCTAACAGCAGCATCTCAAAAATCAAATGTACATAACCTTGGGTGTGCATTTAAGTTAATACTTTTCTAAGTCATAGAAATTTGAAGATTAAGTCCTGATTTTAAAACCAAGGAAGGTCTTAGACATCATCTGTTTTAGCTGTTTCAAACTGTTCTTTAGGGCTCAAGGCCCAAAAGCACTGCTTTTGTTGTTTTATATATTTGGACTTTTACCAGATATTTTGTTTGAGGGGGGAGATGTCAGTGCATGTGGGAGAGGGGATTGCATACTTCTGATCTAGACCATCATTTTACAGATAAAGAACCTGAGACCCAAAGCTTTAAGATTTTGTTCTTGGGTATACATTCCTTTATTCTGTAGGTCAAACTAGCATTTTAGATGTACCTGGTAATAGTGTAGAGGATGACCAGGAGTTCTAATTCTAGCTATGCAGGCAACTTTCCACCTACCTACATGTTCTTAAACTAGTTGCTAAATGTTCTTAGTCCCTAAAAATATTTTAATTCTTTTTAGGATTGTTTTCATTTTCTTAGAATTTAGAATGTTTCTGGAAGATGATCTGTCTTAACCATTTCTCTCTTAAAAAGAACATTCCACATCATTCCATTTATTATTTTTAAATGGATTTTGTCATCTAAATATTTGAAGATCCACCCAACCATGTCATCCAAAAAATACTGCAAAATAAAATAAACATTTTTATTATCAAAGGAGACAGCACAGTATTTACATTTTCTTTACTTGGGTAGTAGTGAAAGTTTTCATAGACTGATAGATCAGCCTTGGAGCTTTTTCTCTTACCTTCTTAACCCTCTTTAGTTATTACATAAAACACCTAGAAACATGAATCAAGAACCGCAGACTATAGGAACAAAAATCTTTGCAGATGAAATAGAAGAGCAAATAGCAGCATTGAAAAACTGAACCATATAAGGTAGAATCTGATCTTGGTGGTCCTTTTGATCTTAACTATGTGGCCTCATAGAGTGTTCTCACAGGAGAGATTGAGAATTCTTTCCTTAGGGAGTATTTTAACAAGGATTGCCTTACTAAATCTTGTTAGAAACTTGGAGTTCCCAGGGAGCACAGGCTTTCACTTGGATAGCATAAGCAAGTAAAGATAATTATGTTAAAGATGAGATAAACCTCTTGTCTTTTACTACAAAAAATTAATTAGTAGTCATATGCTGAGAAGAATTTGTTCCAGAATTTTTCTTAGAGAAATGCAGGTTGAGCCTAAACAAAGTGTTTTTCTTTAGTGGTTTCACCATATATCAAGTTGCTAGATTTGTTTGTTAGTTTGTTTTGATTTTGTTTGGTTGGGTTTATTATTGTTTGTTATTAGAAGTAGCTGTTACAGAAGATGGTCTCATGTAACTCTATGATAGTGGAGTATTACAAATATTGCCTATTATCTTGTTACTCTATTAAATATATGTAAATTATATATATATTGTTTTTGTAAATTACATGAAATGTTTGAAGATACTGCATTTTAAACTAAACTATTTGGATTTTTCCTCAGGTCTTAAAGAAAGTGCAGAAGAGATGGTCAAAAACAAATTGGAAGGAAAAGATAAACTGACCCCTTGGGAACAATTTTTAGAGAAAAAGAAAGAGAAAAAAAGACTGAAAAAGAAACAGAAGGTATCAGTGATAATTATGACCAAATATTTATTGAATAACCAACCCTGTATCAGAAGGCACTAGGTACTCATCATCCATTATTTCAGAATGTATAATTCTGGAGTAGGCCATGTTATCCTGCCAATTTTGAGAAAGGAAAGTAATAATTCAGTAGGTAAAACGCTTTCAGCAAGACCATGTGATGGTATACAAAGCCTGGTGAGAGTCCAGAACCATTTGAACTGCTACACTCTGATGTTTTATATGTATGTACTACCTAAATAAAATACATGGTTTAATTGATATCTAGATATAAAGCAGTGTGATTCTGTTCTATGTTTTTAAGGAGGAGAGGCGCAAACGGACCTTTTTACTTGAGGATATTTGCATATTGAATTTTTTAACATGAGTAAAATTATGCTGTACATTTCTATTTCTCAACCTGCATTGTTTACTTTGCAGTGTTATCTATAATTTGATTCTTTTAACATCTTATTGTTATATTTCTTTATCAAGAGTGTTTCCTTGATGTAATATAGTATCTGTGGAGAATATAATTCAGCTCCCATTGTTCAGGTAATGACATCTTTTCCAGAGTTAGAGTCCTCAGTAATAGCAGAGACAAGTTAGAGTTTTTGCCACTAAAAATATTCTTATCCTGTCACTGAAATGCAGCATTCTGGCAGTGGTGTCATTGCCTTGCAGTGTTATCACTAATAACCACATTTTATGTACAACATGGGGAACCTTAAATGATTAATTCTAGTCCAACACTGTTATCTTATAGTTGTAGAAAATAAGATGATTTTTCTGAGGTTACACAGCATGCCAGTGGCCAGACACACCAGAGTCCACGATCTCTGAGTCCAGTATTCTTTCTACTGTCTTGTTTAGTGCTTTTTTAGTGCTTATAGTGCTTTTGGTATAGCTGTGACTTTTGGTGCTGAAGCAGGAGGATCATTTGAGGTCAGAAGTTCAAGACCAACCTGGGAAACATAGCAAGACCCTGTCTCTGCCAAAAAATGCGAAAATAATTAGCCAGGCCTTATGGCGCACACCTGTAGTCCCAGCTACTCAGAAGACTGAGGCGAAAGGATCAATTGACCCTGGAGTTTGAGGCTGCAGTGAGCTATTATCATATGCCACTGCACTCCAGCTTGGGTGACAAAGTGAGAATCCTGTCCCTTTAAAAGAAAAAAAACCCAACAAGAAAAGGTAGAGGGCTGCAAAGTTGAATAATGCTGTGAAGTAATTTTTGTACTTACTGCAGTCAGTGTTTGTGGAAATAGTAAAATGGAGAAGTGGGACACAAGCCTGCCCCATTGATATGCTACGTTTCTTCTTTCCTAGAATTCTCTTTAAAACCAAATAGGCAGTAAAATATCTTTTAGATGGAATAACTCCACAAGTGCGTAAGCTATTCGTTTGTCAGAAAATGTTCAAGTGGGTCTTTATGGGGTCAGTGAAGTAGTCACTGGGAATTTTAGCAGCTATTCTGCTTGTTGTTCATTTGCTAGGCGCTGTGAGCTTGTGCTTTTACTTTTTCGTTTCTTTGGGCTAAGTCTGGACTCAACATTCTCAATATACTGGTTGAGTGTTCAGGGTATTCTGGACTCAGGAACTCCAACAGATCCCTTCCAACTCCACAGGTTCTCTGTATAATGAAGAGTCCCAAGAATTTTATTGAAGTTAAAAATATTTTTACCCCTGTTTTCCTCAGTTACTTCAATTTTGATACTGAAAAATTGTTACTGAAGAAATAAATATGTGCTTATGTACCATGGTATCTTGTATTTTGATCTAGCTATTGTTTAGGTTTATAAAGCAGTTGAAGAAGTGTATGAGTATATATGTAGCTAATAATCTTCATTAAAAATATCATGGCAGGAATGGTAGCTCACACCTGTAATCGAAGTACTTTGGGAAGCTGAGGTGGGAGGATCGCCTGATCCCGGAGTTTGAGACAACCTAGGCAACATAGCAAGACCTCATCTCTATAAAAAGTTAAAAAAAAAAAAAAAAAAAGCCAGGTATGGCAGGCCCATAGTCCCAGCTGCTCAGAAGACTGAAGCAGAAAGGTCACCTGAGCCCAGAGTTTGAGCCTGTTATGAGCCATGATCCTGCCACTGCTCTTCAGCCTGGGCAACAGAGTGAGACCCCAACACATAAAAAAGTCAGGTTCCTACTGAATTCATATAATAATTTGGTGGGAAAAAAGCTTAGAAACACTTGTTCTTAAAAGGACATTAATGTCAAAATAAATATTCTTTAGGACTTATTGAATCTTTTTACATGCAGGATGATGTTTGGCAATAATTCATTCTAAACATTTTTGTTAAAAATTAGATATTTTAGACTCCTAGAGATAAACTCAGTCTGCTTAGTCTGATCTTAGTTCACATGTTCTATTATTTTATAGGCTTGATTTCTTTATCTAGATATACTAATTTAGTAGACAGCCTGTTCAAATTTGATTAGGACAAATTTGACTAACAAATTTACTTAAAAATAGCTGAACAGTTTTTAGAGGTGGATTATAGATAAAACAAGATAATTGTTGAAATTACATAATAAAAATGGAAGAGTTTATTACATTGTTCTTACTATTTTTGTGTATGTTTTACAGTTTCATAATAAAAATCACTTTCTATAATTAACCAGCAAATAAATTATTTTAAGTAACAACTTAAGAGAATACTCTCAATTTTTATGAGAGAAAAGACCCAACTTTCTTCACTGATCACCCTTCTAAAAATATTCTTCTGTGAATATCTGCATCACTTTATTTCTCTCCTAACCATTCCTATCCTGAATTACTGTTATTCATGTATATGTCTGTTTATATGTCTAATCTCCTTTAGTAGATTGTACAATTTTTGAGGGAAGAAACCATGTATCTGATAACTTTCATTTCTCCCAGAAACCCTACATTTCTTGCATTATTAAATATTCCATAGGTATTTGTTTAGCAAACACAACAAATAGATATAAGAGTAATTTTATAAACTGGTCCATTTAAAAACATGGCTTAATTTTACTACTTGAACTACTTGATTTAAAAGAAATGCCTATAATTTGGTTTCACATACATGTAGTATAGTCTTTATAATAATGAAGCTATGTATTTTTATATTCAACTTTAAGGTTCTTGCTGAAGATGCCAGTGAAGATGAACTTCCCTCTGATGTTGATTTGAATGACCCGTACTTTGCTGAAGAAGTTAAAAAAATGGGTAAGCCAGCTCATATTTGCAGTTTTCAACTAGACTCTAAAGAGAAAAGTTGAAATGCATAGAAACATTAGAAACTCATCATTCTTTTAGAGTTACTGGTATTTGTGTATCCCTTAGTGCCTTATCAGCAGGTGTGTCCTGTGGGGTGCAGTCACTATTCAGATGGGACAGGATTGGGATGCCCTCTGTACATATGAGAAGTAATTTTATTAGAGGAGGCTTTTGGTAATGGGGCTAATTTAACAGTTTACTGCAGATTCCTTTCTGGGAAGTATCCTTAGAGGCAGTCAAATTGACTCTAAAAGTACAAGAAGAAATAAAAAAATGAAAAATAATTGTATTTTGTGCTTTCACTGCTTTTTAATCACATATCCACTCTAGGTCTCTCTCTGCAAAGGCTATCAAAAACTAAAAGTATGAGATGAATTGTTTATATGTGTGTGTTGATATATGTATAATTGTCTCAAATGTGTACATGAAATTGTAGTATAAAAAAGCCTTTTCTGCTCGAATATACAAAAGCACCTATGTTTCTTCTTATCCCTTTTGTACTTTCTATGCTTAATTATAGCTACAAGCCAGCTTCCTTCTTATTCCTCTTTTTCCTTGAGTCCCCAAATGGTCTGGTATTTGATTTCCTCTATCCAGGGAGCCTTGTTTCCATTTCATATGCTCTACTCATTCTTTCCTGTATACTCCCATTCTTTCCTTTTTGGTATGTGTAAATATATTCAGTCAAGTTCAGTCCATACTTTGTAAACCTGTACAAAGACCACTGTACACACTTTCCATTTGTTCTCAGGCATTTGCCTTTCCCTGATCTTTATACCACACACATGAACCCCCAAAGACTTGTTCCTGGAACAACTCCAAGCTGGCATTGTAAAGAGAAAGATTTTATGAAGTTTCCCTGCTTTTTGTCCCTCGTGACTAGTGGGCCAGAATAGTTCTCAACAGGAAAGTCAAAATTGCTCAAAATTATTTCCTGGTTGTTACAGCTTTTTAGCACTGGCGTTTTATTGATGAAAAGGAGATCAAGATGAATAAAGTCTATTATAGGATGTGAAATTCTTGGGAATTGGACAGAGAAGTGGAAACTTTGCATATTCTGCTTTTTATCATACCTGAGTGGTCATTTCTAGAAGATGATGGATTTTAGCCTTATCCTCTAGTTTCAAGAACCCAACTTTATAATGGAGAAATGTGAAGCATTATAGTTTCCTTGTTCTCTATCCAAAGTGCTTCATTTTGGCATGTGAAGTCTGGTAGGATTGCAGAACTCAGGGTAGGATTCAAAGAGTAAGTTAAGTAGTTTCTTGGTTTGAGTAGCCAGTTTCTTGGAATCAGCACATTTAAATTGTGAATAAACTTTCTCTTAAGTTAATATCAGAAGTTCCAAGGAAAAAGGTGTAGATAAAATTTACTTGCTTTTAATTTACTTTTGATTTCAGAATGCTTTCTAGGAATAATTGTTTCTATCTGGGCTTGTGTTTTTTCTTTTTCTTTTTTTTTTTTTTTCTTTTTAAGGAAAGAGAAAAACAAAGGCTGTGAATTTTTTACAAAAATTTGGGAATAAAAAACAGTGTCTTGCCATGTTTGCTTGTTTATTCTATCAATAAATAGTTTGATTGCCTACCAGGTACTGAGCATTCTTCAAGGCTAGAGATATAGCAGTAATAATACAAGCTGAGTTGCATCTCTCTAGGAGTCTGGTTTTAGGGAAGACATGCTAAATAGATAAATAAGAATATTATGAGAGTATGGTAAGTGCTTTAAAAGAAAGAAATAGAGGCTATAACTGAGAGGATAGAGGGGAGTTTGCTTTACTAGGGTAAGCAAAGAAGGCCTCTCTGAAATAGTGACATTTGAGGTGGGTCCTATAAAATGAGGAGTTAGGCACAAAGAGCTAGATGAAGAGCAGTGCAAATGAGGGAAAGTAGGTCGAAAGACTGAAGTAAAAGAGGACGTGTTATGTGGTGTTTGGAGTTGAAAGACACTAGTGTGGCTGGAGCATGGTCAGAGAGGGAGTTGGCATGAGGACAGGCTGGAGACATAGTGGGAACTCCCCCTTACGGGCCTTGTTGTCTTGGCTACAAATTTAGATTTTACTCTGCTGACAATGGAAAGTCTCTGAACAGTTTTTAAGCAAAGATGTGACATGATCTGGTATATATTTTAGCATATTACTCTGGTGCCTGCAAGGAGAACAGATGAAAGGAAGACATTGGTGAAGGCTGGGAGACCAGGCTTTTGTAGAAGTGATGGTTATTTGGCTGGCGTGCCAGTCCTGGAATTGGAAAGAGAAAAGAGACTGGGATTCTAGATACATTTTGGAAGTAGACTTGCTAATGTATTTTAAATCAGGAAGAAATTTTGCATAACTCCAAAGTTTTCGGGTTGAGTCTCTGGGAGAATGCCCTTCCATTTTACTGAGTTAAGAAGAAATGTGGGAATGGTAAGTTTGTGTGGGAAGTAAAGTAAATAGTTCCATTTGGGGAATAACTGTTTTGAGATGTCAATTAGATATCTAGATGGAGGTGTTAGATTGACATTTAGCTATAAGTCTGGTGACAGCGCGGCAGTGAAGTCAGTACAAATATAAGCTTAAGAATCAGTAACATATAAAGAATACCTCATGCCATAGAACTGGGAGTAGAAAGTACTAGTAAGAGAAGAGGGAAGCAGGATTGAGCCCTGAGGCTGAGTGAACCTGCGTAAGTTACTGTTACTCTGTCATACTAGAGTAAGTATCACTTGAAAGATTGGGAGAAGCTTAAGAAGATTAGAAGGAGAAGCCAGAAAATAGGAGGGGAAGTATTAACATAGTGTCATGTGAGCTGAGACAGAAGAATATGCAGAGGAGACATATCATTGATTGTGTCAGGCGCCACTAGACATACAGAGAAGTGTCTTGCAGACACTTGGTGAGTAGCGGTTTCAGTAGATTTATGTGGGTTAAGGTTTGAGTGAAGAGCGAGGAAGTAGAGACCAAGAATGTGCATCATTTTTCAGAAGTTCACTGTGAAGGGTAACAAAGAAATGGAGCAGTGACTGAATGTGAGTAAAGAAAGGGGGTTTTTGTAACAATGAGCTTTAGGGCATGTTTTTATCCTCTTGTGATCTGTCTAACCAGAATGTAATTGATATACAGAAAAATGGGAGAAATAAAAAGTAAATACTAATGCAGGTAAATTTGTATATTTGGTGGCGGGAAGGTGAAGGATTTTCCTCCTTGGTTTATGAATTTATACTTTTTTTTCATTCGTTTGCAGAAGTACTGATAGTCTAAGTGAGCAGATGAGTTGGGGACCCAGAAACATCATAACGGGGAAGGGGGGCTTACTACCTGAGGCACTTGATAAAATATAAAGGGAATGTTCTAGTCAGGATAACTGAGAATGGAGAAAGATGGGGCATATAAATCTGAAGGCAGGCTGGATGGAAAACCATGGAGTATACACAAGGGTAGCCGTACAGGAGGCCTACACAGAGAAGGACAGACCCGGCAAGCCACATTTCAGGCTGGCCAACAAAAGGGGCACATTCCTTTTAAATAGTGTGGGACAAGGCTTTTCACGGGCACAGTGCAAAACTATGTGCCCTCGTTCACTTTGGTGTTTATTCAGTCAGTAAATAATTGAGTGTCAGAATCACCCAAGCCTCCCATATTACTTTCAGCGTTTGGTAGGAGATGTTTAAATATATGAGAATAATATAGTTCCTTCCCATACTTAATGGTTTACTCTAACTAGAGTGTAACTGGGCTTTTTCGGAAATACATGTTAGACAATGAGAAGTTTTCACCAATTCTGAACTGTTTCCTCTTCAGGAAAAACTAAATTTGTGCTTAACAGTATCCAGAAGATATAAAGAAGAATAAATGTTGAATGTTAACATTTGTACTCATAATCCAGGAGGGACAGTTTAGAGTAGCAGTCTCCAGCCTTTTGGGCATCAGAGACCGGTTTAGTGGAAGACAATTTTTCCACAGACCCGGTGCGGGAGGGGGAATGTGCTGTCAGACCTCACTGCTAATGTTAATCTGTATTTGCAGCTGCTTCCCAGCACTAGCAACACCACTTCAGTTTAGATGATCAGGTTAAGGAGTGCGCCACCTGAATCCCTCATATGTGTAGCAATAGGGTTCGCACTCCTGTGAGAATGTAATGCTACCGCTGATCTAACAGGAGGTGGAGTTCAGGTGGTAATACGAGCAGTAGGGAGTGGCTGTAAATACAGACGAAGCTTTGTTTGTCCAACTTCCTCCAGAAAATCTAATCAAGCACTTCATACAAGAGAGAAGCCAACAGAGTTCACTGAAGGGCAGATGTGGTCTCAGTACTGACCAGATGGGAGTGATATCCTCCTACTGATTTCTCTCTCTCTCTCTCTCTCTCTTTAAATTTTATTTTAGCAAGTTCCTGCATCACTTGCCTGTAATCAGATGCAGTCTGTCAATCTCCCTCTAGGCTAGTACATTCTGACATCCAGGAATTTCTCATGCCCAGCTCTTACACATGTGGGTCCCAGCTCTGGCTCTGGTCTTTACAACATATTTTTAGAACTGCAGAAATAAAAGGAAGCCCACTAGGATTCAGATTCTGCCAGCTGTCATTGGAAAATAAGTATATTTCCCATATTTTCGTTTCATTCTATTTCATTAATGTACTCATCCTAGAAGTACATTATATTTTCAAAACTCATTTGACATCAAATTTGCAATTGGGGGGGAAATTATACAAATATTTAGCGCTCAAATTGGTTCCTAATCTGAATCAAACATCAGGTCTGGCATCAATCAACGAACTCAATTCTTCCATATTTTGAAAGGTATACAAGTTTAGTTCTATTGGACTGCCTAGGGCAAAGGTGTTACAAATGTATCCAAGTCCATCTGGTTTACAGTATCTTTGTCCTGTTCAACTGCAGACCTTGAACCATACACCCTATAAACACTGGTGTACCAAATTTATTATATCATAAATATTTTTGGAAACTAAGGTCTATATTTTAGATAATGACTGTATCTTACTCCAAAGGTACTAAAATCCAAAACATGTTTTGACAAATTAATAATGAAGGCAATATTGTGTAATAAATTAATATTTCAATGTAGGTCAGCTGAGTTACTTTAAGCCTACATTAAAAAAAAAATTACAGGCTGGGCTTGGTGGCTCAACCTGTAATCCCAGCATTTTGGGAAGCCAAGGTGAGTAGATTGCCTGAGCCTACAGGTTCAAGCCTGGGCAACTTGGCAAGACCTCGTCTCTACAATAAATAAAAAATTTGCCAGGCGTGGTAGTGTGCACCTGTAGTTCGGATACTTGGAAGGTTGAGGCGGAAGGATTGCCATAGCCCAGCAGGTTGACACTGGGGTGGCCATGAGTGTGCCACACTCATGGCACTCTAGTCTGGGTGATAGAGTGAGACTCCAACTCAAAAAAAAAAATTTACAAACTTGTGAATTTTGAACCAAAACCCAACTCTCCTTAAGAGTATCTACTATACAGCCTTATATCTGTAGGGCACACCAAATAGTCAACTTCTTTTCAACCTTCTTATAGAAATCCACTTCCCTAAAATTTTAAGTATGCTTCCATTGATCCTTGAAAGCAGAACAGGTAGGTCTGTGGCCTGTTAGGAACCAGGATAACTGAGGATGGAGACATATGGGGGGATATAAATCTGAAAGCAGGCCAGATGTAAAACCATGGAATATACAACAAGGGCAGTCGATCTTGCCCTGTGCTACTTTTTTTGCTCCCTAGATGGAAAAAAGTCCTCAAAGGGAAACATTCTGACATGGGAGAAGTGAAATAAAAACAGCAGAAGCACTAAAAGTCATCAAAATTGATGAGTTGAAAAACTGTTTTGAGCAATGGAAAAATTGCCTTGATAGGTATATTGCATCAAATGTAGAGTACTTTGAAGATGACTAAAGTTTAAACGTATAAGAAGAAATACATAAATTTTTGCAAGTAAATTGTTTTGGGGGAGGTCTCTCACATATTCTTTTACATTTTTTGCTTATAGGGATAGTAGTCTCAGTGAAGATGTTATAGATTTATTTAACTATCAAACTCTAATATTTGATCTGGAACCTCTGTTACTATTTGACTTAATAGAATCAGTTCATTTGTACTTTTTGCAGCAGTCCCAGGAGATGTAGTTTCTTCTTGTTTTTTTTGTTTGTTTGTTTTTTGAGTCAGAGTCTCACTCTGTTGCCCAGGCTGGAGTAGAGTGGCACGCTCATGGCCACCGCAGCCTTGACTTGCTTAGCTGAGGCAATCCTTCCACCTCAGACTTCCAAGTAGCTGGAACCACACCCGGCTAATTTTTTGATTTATCATAGAGATGAGGTCTCGCCATGTTGCTCAGGCTGGTTCCTGAGCTCAGGTAATCTTCTGGCCTCAACCTCCCAAAGTACTGGGATTTCAGGCGAGCAAATTGCCCAGTACTAATTACTACGGTCTCTTCTCTTTCTATTGATGTATGATGTTACATTTGATTATATACTAAGTCATACTGTTTCATTATTCTTATTATATAATATAGTAATTTTTTGGTATCTTTCACTTTTTAGAACATGTTAGTACACTGTATCACTGGTACATCAGATCTACCTAATTTGTCTTTGTGAAGATTTCCTTGAATGGAATTTTATTTAGAATGTTGTTAAATGTGTATATTATTTTTATCATGAATGTGTGTTGAATTTTATCAAAAGCTTATTCTGAATCTGTTGAAATAATCTGTGGTTTTTCTTTTTTAGTTTGTAATTCAAATTATACATTACTTTTGGAGGAAATTCTTTCTTTATAATATACAGTCACTTTGTCCAGAAGCATTGTATTTATTCCATTTACATACCCACCGTCTTCTTTTCTTTTTTCCTCCTTTAGTTTCAACACATTTATTAAGATTATTTCTAGATCTCTTGTGGTTTTGGTCCTAGTATAATAGATTGTTGCTAATTATTCTGTTATCTTTAATCCTCTCATGTTGCTTTGTTGTGTCAGGTATAAGGAAAAAATCAGTAAAATCTGCAAAAGATAGCATATCTGCAGAGGAAGAAACTGAACTAGAAAGACAAAAGGTAACATGCTTAGTGGATAATTGATATGTACAATTTAAATGAAGTTGTCTATATGTGTTTCCCTAATTTTAAAAAATAGCTTATTTTAGCAGTGAAATTTATAAATAAATTAAAAAGGACATAAATATTTTAGCAGCATAGTTTTTAAATATAACTTTTTTACCAAACATTATTTCTCCAGCTAGTACAAAGTCAAAGTTTACTTCAAACCCAAGGCTGTTTCTTTTTTGGTTAGGAGAATAGCATCTCATTATTAAAGCCCTTACTATAACTGAGACAGAAAATACTATTAAAACCTCAAAATAATATTGCCGTAAGTTTTAATTCCATCTGTATTTGTTTTGTAACAGACTTTGCTATTATGGCTTGTCAAATACGAATTTCTATTTTTATTAAACAACTTAAATGTAATATACAAAACTACAGTCTTCCTTGGAAATGCAAGGACCTCATGCTTGTTACCCCTTTAGGTCCAGTCATGTAATTCTGGCAGAGTCACATGTGTGTTTGCCAGGGCAGGAATTGGAAGCAGCAGTGCCCGGTGGCTGATGTTCACATCCCTGTCAGCAGTGAGCCTCACTGGCCACCTAAACTCTGCGTCTTAATGCATCTTCTAGTCTCCATTTGTTGCGATATGGTAAAGCTCATGCAGTTATTTAAAGAGCAACAAAAAAAAAAAACCTTTTTTTGTGGAAAGTGTCTCCAGAAAGAAAGCCAGCTGCAAGTGCCAGGGACAGAAGGGAAAGGAAATTTAGGCTGTCTAAAGTGGTACACAGGACGAACCTGGGAGCATACTCTATTTTCACCGGTGTACGTGGTTGTTTGCTTGATTCTTGAGATTTCATGTTTAATTACATGGTTGATAGAAAATGCCTATTTAGTGGAAACAAACATTATATTAGATTTCAGAAGCAAATATTAAGAGCCTGCCTTCATAGAAATGTATCAGTATTGAAAAAGTAAAGACAAAAAATGCAAAAGAAAAGTTCCTTTTAAAGTATAGTTTATATCACACAGTAAACATTTGCTGAATTTAGTGTCATTGCTTTAGAAGAACAAAGTGAAAATGAGAAATTTTTATTTGAGAGGCTTGGGGACTCTTGCTTCTGCAGCCTATTAACCAGTTACACTGAGTGAAATGTAATTTGATTTTTAAATGAAAGCTTTCACCTCTCTCCTGCGCTGGTAATGTTGCTTCCAGAGATTCTACCTTATTGCTATACAAAGACCTCCGAGTTTTGGTATTGCACAATAAACTTACAAATGGCAGTTGTCACCCCGGAGCTTTAGTGATTGAGTTGTCATTTCTCAGAGGGGATATCTGTACTGCATACTCCTCTGGAGCCCGGGGGTAGGGAGAACGACTGATGTGTACATTTGAACTCTTTTTCACTCCACAGGCTGAAATGGCTTTGCTCATGATGGATGAGGAGGAGGACAGCAAGAAACACTTCAATTACAACAAGATTGTGGAGCACCAGAATCTGAGCAAAAAGAAGAAAAAGCAGCTCATGAAAAAGAAGGAATTATTAGAAGATGACTTTGAGGTAACTGGAGACATTAACCTCTTAAAGCTGGAATTGAATCTAAAGTCAGCTCTGCAGATAGAAATTGAGCACAGTCCAATGTAACTTTGAAAATGTCTAGGAAGCTCTGTAGTGGAGCCAAAGCCGCCAACTTTTAGTCTAGCACAGCCACTTCATCCCTGGGTGGATCAAATCACCTTTGGTTTCTTTGGTTGAGCAGTTGAGCACCAAGTGAAGTAACTGATTTGTATTTTGGTAGCCGTGCTGCACCAAAAATATGTAGTTTTTAAAGTTAGAATCACACATACTGATCCCCGTGCTGGGAAAGGTATGCTTGAGTAAGCTGGGCTGGTGACCAGCATACTCATGTCGCATTGGCTCACACTCATTGTGTACAGTGACCAGCGCAGTAAGCCATGCGTTTTTAATTACTGTGTTTCTTGTTTCTGTCACTCATCTTTTCCCTCTTTTTGTTGAGTACATATTCCTAATGACTGCAGAGTCCTTATGTGTGAGTTTGAATCCTCTACAGAAAACCTACAGATAGCGATTGGGAACTAGTTAATGACTTCCAACCATTAATGTGGAAGAACCAACCATGAATAAGATGGAGGAAATTTGAGATATTATGAGTTTGCTCAAAGAAAGGAGGAGAGCCCACAGATAAATTCTGAGTAGCATGTAGCCACCTTGTGGCCCTCTGTAGCTTCATTTTGTGTGAGTCAGTGTCACATACATTTCTGTTTCAGTGATGCTTTCAGTAAGTTGTTTTCCTTATGAAAAGCAAATGATGATTTGTAGTCAAATCTTCTATTATGAGATCTGCCTTCACACGTGAATAATCATGTGCAAAATGTTTTTCATGAGATTTGTTGTTGTTCTTGGTTTCACATCTGTTGGCCTCACTGTAATAACTAAGTAAAGCTATACTCCATCTCTAGGTGGACCTGTGTTTTGCACGCTTCTTTCTCTTGCTGGTCATCTTGTGCCTGTCAACACTCAAGTGCCTGACTGGAGTTAGGGATACACTCTTAAATGTGGAAACATATGTTTTTATAAAGATAGAAGATAAATTTGGGGCTTGTATCTTGACCAGACTTAGTCTTTGAATGGATTATTTCCCATAGTGGGCTTTAAATGTTTTGATCTATGAATCACCCTTAATAGCTACTTATTTTTGGTGTCAAGATTAAAATTTCTTAAAATATATTCCACATGCAAGGACTCTGCATAAAACTGGCTTATTTATCCTGGCCAGAAATCAATTTCATGCTGTAGGCCTGCCTTCAGATCCTCTCCATAGTCAATCACAGGCCGTGTCTATATGGGCCACTCTATTTCCCTTTCATACAGGTTGTCCGTTGCATGGTAAGAACAGGGTACCTTGCATGTGTGGTCTAAGGGTAGGCCATAAAGATTTGTGGAAAAGATGAGAAAAATGAATCAGTACAAATGCTCGGGTTTGTATTTTATATAATCAGCAACTCACCAGCTTTCTAAATTTGGCCCCATTTCTGGGCCTTGTAGTTTACTAATTTTATTTAAGTTGTTTATTAATTATCAAACCTCTTGGCCTTGCAGGTGAATGTCAGTGATGCTCGGTTTCAGGCAATGTACACTTCCCACTTGTTCAATTTGGATCCCTCAGATCCTAATTTCAAGAAAACAAAAGCTATGGAAAAAATCCTTGAGGAGAAAGTCCGACAAAGAGAACAAAAGGAACAAGAACTTACTCAGGCAATAAAAAGAAAAGAGAGTGAGATTCAAAAGGAATCACAAGGGAAATCCATTGATCCTGCCTTGTCAATGCTGATTAAATCTGTAAAACACAAAACGGAGCAGTTTCAAGCAAGAAAAAAACAAAAAGTCAAATAACTGGATATTGTTTATTTTTGGATTGAGAATATGTTCTTCTAAAGTATACAGAAATCGTAGAAGGAATATTTATTGGGAGCAAAACCACCTTTCTAGAATATGATTATGATCTTATTCTGAACATAGTAAACTTTTTCTCTGTAAATAGATGATGGTATCTATTGTGGATGATTGACAAACCTGTATTGTATATACCTACAGATTAATCATAATTAGGCCAAATTACCTGGATTCTAGGATTTACAATTTTTTTTTACATCCCAAATGACTATTATTTATTGAAGTAAAATGAGCATACAAGAAAAATTTAAACAAGTCCCCTGCACAGAATAACATTTCTTAAATATATATGAATTTCCTGGTTGATTTAGAATGGGAGAATTATAGACTTTTTAGATTTATAAAGGACTTAAAGAAAGCCTGGCCCCACTGTTTCATTGTACAGGAGAGTAAACTGAGGACCAGAGAAGTTAAACAAATTGCCCCAAGACATACAATAGTTTAAAGGGAGCAGAAGCTTAAGCCTAGCTAAAATTTTTGTATTGTATGAAGTTCAGTTCCGACTGGTGGAAAATTACTCTAGTGTTTTAAAAGACTGTTTATAATTCTGTGTAAAAATAGAGCAGTGTCTAAAGTCTGTGTAAAGGTTAGCGATAGTTTGAAAATATATGTATATAATACATTAATTTCTCTGGAAGCAGGTGGCAGATTTAGATGGCTATTAAAAATAATTCATTTTCCAGCCGGGCTCGGTGGCTCAGCCTGTAATCCCACACCTTTGGGAGGCTGAGGTGAGTGGATTGCCTGAACCCGTGGGTTCAAGACCCCCCTGGGCAGCGAGACCTCATCTCTACAATAAATCAAAAAAATTAGCCAGGCGTGGTAGCGCGCGCCTGTAGTTCCAGCTACTTGGAAGGCTGAGGCGGAAAGCTCACCGGAGCCCAGCAGATCGAGGCTGCAGTGGCCAGGAGCGGCCACTGCACTCCAGTCTGGGCAACAGAGTGAGACTCCAACTCAGAAAAAATAAAAAATATTTAAAAAAAAATAATTCATTTTTCTAGCCATAAAGGATAGAAACCAAGAACTTTCTTTGTTGTTTAGTCGTGTTTAGTATAGTTTGTTTACAAAATTAACTTGTAAATAGAAGTGTGAATTATTTTTATCATTTTGTGTAGTCCTGATTTATTTCATTTTATGCATCTCAAATAAACTACTCTGTGGAAAAGTATCTGAAAACTACTTCAACACTTGAAGAGGGCAGTTCCATAAAAAGGCAATTCTAGGTCTGTGTTGCTCATAATTACATTTGAAGTGTTCATGAACTCTGCCGTGGTTTTTCTATTTGTAGCAACAGAAAATTCTTCTGTCTGACCTGCGGATTTTTGGAGTGCTTTTTAGAAGAGTGGCTATACTACTATAGAGTTTAAGGAAATCTTAATTCTTCTTAAAATTAAAATAAAACAAGGCCTTACCATTCTTGGTCTCATCTGGTCTAGTATTAGAAACTATTAACTGACCACTTAGACAGGAAAATTAGATATGCTATGTAAGTGGAAATAAAGCCAAAATGGTCACTTAGAGCAAATTATAAACACAGTAACTTCTGAAAGGCAATAGGAGTTTGACCAGGTTTGTGGTTAATAGTCATCTTGACATTTGGAGTATAAAAATTCACTTACCAGCCAGGCACAGTGGCTCATGCCTATAATCCCAGCACTTTAAGATGCCATGGTAGAAGAATCCTTTGAGGCCAGGAGTTTGAGGCCAGCCTGGGCAACATAATGAAACCTCTTCTCTACAAAACATTAAAATATTAGCTGGGCATAGTGGCCTACATCTGTAGTCCCAGCTAGTTGGGAGGATCACTTGAACCTAGGAGCTCAGGTTACTGTGAGTCATGATGGTGCCACTATATTCCAACCTGGGAGACAGAGCAAGACCCTATTAAAAAAAAAAAAAAATCAAACTTGCCAATGTATATTTTTTAAAGAGTAAAAGACTGTAAAACTCAGTTGTAGCAAATGATAAGGGAGTATAAACAGTCTGTAAAAGAGGAAGAGAAAAAGAGGACATAAATTGCTCATTATTAACAATGAGAAAGATGGAGAGTATCTAAACAAAGAATTGTTTTTAATCAAAAGAACTGACATTGTTGGGTTATTCAGCTGAATAACACTGTCTTTAGAAACAATATGTCACAATGGAAAAAAGAAAAACTGTGTTCCTATTGATATATCTGAACTTCACAGCATGTACTTATCACTTACAGGCCATGAGTCTTAATATATTTGAGTATAGTTTATAAGCAATTCTATAATGTTTCATATTTCATTCTATGCAAAGAAAAGGTTTTGTTCTCTTTAAATTGTTTATATGTAGGGGTTGGGCGCAGTGGCTCACACCTGTAATCCTTGCACTTTGGGAAATGTAGGCAAGAGAAGTCTCTGAACCCAGGGGTTCAAGACCAGCCTGACAACTTGGCAAGACCTTGTCTCCACAATAAAAAAAACTAGGTGTGGTGGTAAGCACCTGTAGTTCCAGCTACTCAGGAGGCTGAGGCAGAAGGATTGCCTGAGCCCAGGAGGTCGAGGCTGTGGTGAGCCATGATTGTGCCATTGCACTCTGGACTGGATGACAGAGTGAGGCCTCAACTAAAAAAAATAAAATGTGTATGTGTGTGTGTATGCCTCTTGAGTATTATTGCTGACATTTTGCCTTTCCTGACACATTTACTTGAATGTTTTATTGTTGTTGGGACCATGGAGAGTAGGCAGGTCAATACTGTGGCATTTAGAAAGGGTCATAATTGACAATACCAGTGAAGCTCAGATTTCTCAGAATCTCTAAAAGTCTTGGGGACCAGGTTGATATACGCTATTGTTGCTACTTACTCTCTGAGGGCAGTACATTAGAGATAGTAGCAGGAGAGTAAAGATTGCACAACTGTACTCATTCCATATTTGTTGAAGAGTAGACCAATACCAGATAGGTAACATCTTTGCCTTTTCTGTTCATTGGAATCACTTGGTGTGTCTTAAAGATCCCAGTGGCCAGGTTGCACCCAGACCTTCACCTAAAGTAGAATCCAGACATTTTTTTAAAGTTCCCCAAATAATTCCAAAGTGCAGCCAAGGTTGAGAACCACTTCCTTAGAAGAAAAGATCTTGAGAGCCAAGGAATTTGCTTTTAGGTCCACCAGATTGGAGACTTGAGTGAACTTAACATCAACAACATTCGTTGCATCTTATGACTTAACTAACCGCCCAAAATGCAGCAGCTTGAAATGGCAAACATTCAGTACTTAGGAATCTGTATGTTGGCTGGGCAGTCAGTATCCAGCTCAGCCGGGGCTTAGTGAGACATCACAAGCCCGAGGACTCATGGTTCTAGTGGTGGCTAGGGCATCCCTCCGCCTCCAGCTAGCAAATGCAGATGGCTTCACATGGGGATGGATGGAGAGTTCCCATGCCAGAGAGTAAGTCCCAATGGTCAAACATTTTCAAGCCTCTGACAGTCACATTTGCTGTTGTCCCATTGGCCAAAGCAAATCACTTGACCAAAACCAACAAGTGGCATAGACAATGCAAAGGGGTATACATACAAGGAGGCCAAAACGGACTGGTGTTATTATAGCAATCTACACATTAACTAAACTGCAAATTTATTTACTTTAGGGGTTGGACCGTTTTACAGTCTCACCAGGAATATATGTGTTTCAGTTCTTCCACATCTTTGCCAGCACTTTATATTGTCAGTTTTCATTGATAATTATTTTGGGTTGTTGGGTTTTTATTGTTTTGTTTGCCATTCTAATAAGTGTTTACCTGTGTCTCAGCATAGTTTTAATTTGCATTTTGCTAACAACTAGTGATATTGAGCATATCTTTACCATATTTACTAGCTTTATGTTTACCATATTTACCAGTTATATGTCATCTTTGGTGAAGTGTCTGTTCATATTTTCTGCCTTTTTAAAAAATTGGCTCACTATGGTTGACTTTTTACATGTTGTTTATACATCATATAGAAATCCCTTTTCATATATGATGCAAATATTTTCTCCTACTCTGTAGTCTGTCTTTCATTCTTTTAACAGTGTCTTTCACAGCAAAATTTTTTAATTTTTATAGAGTCCAATTTATCAATTTATTTTACGGACTGTCTTTTGGTGTCACATATAAGAACTTTTCGACTAACCCAAGGTTACAAAGACTTTTTCCTGTGTTTTCTTCTAAAAATGTATAGTTCTATGTTCTATATTTGGGTTCAATCTACATTTTATTTTATTTTATTTTTGTAATTTTTTTTTTATTTTTTGAATTGGAGTCTCACTCTGTGACCCAGGCTGGAGTGCAGTGCATGCTCAAGGCCACCACAGTCTTGACCTGCTGGACCAGGTGATCCTGCCGCTTCAGCCTTCCAAGTAGCTGGAACTACAGGTACACGCCACCATGCCATTCTACATCCTAAATTAATTTCAGTGTAAGGTGTGAGGATTCAGTTGATGCTCATTGTTTCTTGCATATGCATTTGTCCCAGCATATTAAAGAGACTTCTTTCTCCACTGAATTGCCTGTGTACCTTTATTAAAAAAATCAACTGGTCAACTACTAAAACTCAACTACATGAAATAGATAACCTGAATAGACCTGTACATTCAATAAATTAATTTTATAATTAAAAAACTCCTGACAAAAAAATTCCCAGGTCCAAGTGGCTTCACTGGAGAATTTTACCAAATATTTAAGAATAATTATGGCCGGTCATGGTGACTCACGGCTATAATCCCAGCACTTTAGGAGGCTGAGGTAGGAGGATTTGCTTGAACCCAGGAGTTCAAGACCAACCTGGAAAACATAATGAGACTTCATCACTATACAAAAAAAATTTTTTTTAATTAGCTGAGTGTGGTGGCATGCGCCTGTAGTCCCACCTACTCAGGAGGTAAAGGCTGCAGTGAGCTGTGATTGTGCCACTGCACTCCAGCTTGGGGGACAGAGTTAGAGTCCAACTCAAAAACAAAAAGATAAATCAGGAGGTTATTTTTATTTGGGTTTATTTCCAGACTGACCATTTTCTTTCATTAATCTATGTGTCTATTCTCTTGCCATTGCCACACTATCATTACTGTAGTTTTATAAGTCTTCTAGCTGTTTTCTTTCTCAAAGCTGTGTTGGCTATCCTTGTTTCTTTGCCTTTCTATATAAATTTTAAAATCAGCTTCTTGATACCTACAAAAAAAATTCTGCTGAGATTTTGTGTTAGAATGGCATTGAATCTATACATCAATTTGTGGAGAGTTGACATCAATAATAATGAATCTTTTCAAATCATAAACATAGTGTATGTCTCCATTTATATAGGTCTTTGGTTTCTTTCATCAGTGTCTTCCAGTTTTCAGTATGCAAACTCAGCACATGTGTTTTAAAATGTATGCCTAGGTGTTGCAGTACTTTCGGTGCTATTGTAAATGGCACTTCTTAGTTTCAGCTTCTCATTGTTTATTATTAGAATATAGAAAAATAATTTTTGCATACTGACTTTGTCCCCTGCAAACTTGCTGAACTCATTTATTAATTCTAGGAGCTCTTTGTAGTTTTTTGAGATTCTTCTCCACAGATAACTATGTCATTTTTAAGTAGAGACATTTTAATTTCTTCCTTTCTGATTTGTATCCCTCTTACTTATTTTTTGTACTTAGTACAACTGCTAGAACCTCCAGTGTGATGCTGAATAAGGGTGGTGAGAGTGGATGTTGTTCCCCATCTTAGGAAAGAGGCATTCATTTAATCTTTCTCTATTAAGTATAATGTTACCTGGAGATGCCCTTAATCAGGTAAAGAAAGTTCCTTTCTGTTTCTAGTTTTCTGTGAGTTTTTTTTTTTTATTAATATTTTTTATTATGGTTTTGTGGGGTTCAGTTAAGGGTTGGGTGTACAATTACGTTTCATTCAGGCACCCTGTTGATAAGAGGTGTTTTCCATCCCCAGACAGATATTTGCTACTTTAATCCCATCCCCCCCCATAATTTCCCAGTACCGTCAGTCATTTTCTTATAGTATTACATTGGATGCTCAAGGTCCATTATATGAGTGAGAACATGTGATACTCGGATCTTTGTTACTGTGAGAGGTCACTCAGTATTATAGACTCTAGTTCCATCCAGGTTGCTGCAAAATTCATGATTTTGTTCTTTTTTATGGCTGCGTAGTATTCCATCGTGTATATGTACCACATTTTTTTAATCCAGTCCTCTTTTGATGGGCAGCATGGTTGTTTCCAGGTTCTTGCTATTGTGAACAATGCTGCAATAAACATACGTGTGCAGGTATCTTTTTTATAGAGTGATTTGTGCTCTTCAGGGTATATTCCCAGTAGGGGGATTGCAGGGTCATATGGAAGGTCAATTTTTAGAGCCTTTAGGAATCGCCACACTGCTTTCCACAGAGGTTGCACTAGTTTACACTCCCACCAACAGTGTAGAAGTGTTCCCTTTTCACCACACCCTCTCCAGCAGCTGTTATTTTTTGAGTTGTTGATAATTGCCATTCTGACTGGAGTTAGGTGGTATCTCAGTGTGGTTTTGATTTGCATCTCCCTGATGATTAGTGAGGTTGAGCATTTCTTCATGTGTTTGTTGGCTGCTCGAATGTCTTCTTTTGTGAAGTGTCTGTTCATGTCTTTTGCCCATTTTATAATGGGGTTGTTTGTTTTCTTCTTTTCAGTACGTTTCAGTTCCTTGTAGATCCAGGATGTTAAGCCTTTGTCAGACCTAGAGTTGGCAAATACTTTTTCCCAGTCTGTAGGCTGTCTCCCTGCTCTCTTGATGGTTTCTTTGGCTTTGCAGAAGCTTGTCAGTTTAATAAGGTCCCATTTGTCTATCTTCTCTCTTAAGTCCTGTGGGTTTCGGGTTTTGTACAGGAATTGGATGCCAGTTCCGATTTCCATGAGAGTATTTCCTTCCTTTTCTAAGGTTCTTATGGTTTGAGGTTTTACATTTAGGTCTCTGATCCATTTGGAGTTAACCTTTGTGCATGGGGATAGATAGGAATCC
>NW_007246863.1:341053-341791 GCF_000164805.1 Carlito syrichta
CATTTTTTCATGTGTTAGTTGGCTGCTCGGATGTCTTCTTTTGTGAAGTGTCTGTTCATATGTTTTGCCCATTTTATAATGGGGTTGTTTGTTTTCTTCTTTTCAGTACATTTTAGTTCCTTGTAGATCCAGGACGTTAAGCCTTTGTCAGACCTATAGTTGGCAAATACTTTTTCGCAGTCTGTAGGCTGTCTCCCTGCTCTCTTGATGGTTTATTTGGCTTTGCAGAAGCTTGTCAGTTTAATAAGGTCCCATTTGTCTATCTTCTCTCTTAAGTCTCGTGGGTTTCAGGTTTTCTACAGGAATTGGATGCCAGTTCCGATTTCCATGAGAGTATTTCCTTCCTTTTCTAAGGTTCTTATGGTTTGAGGTTTTACATTTAGGTCTCTGATCCATTTGGAGTTAACCTTTGTGCATGGGGATAGATAGGGGTCCTGTTTCAATTTTCTGCATGTGGTCAGCCAGTTTTCCCAGCACCATTTACTGAATAGGTTCTCCTCTCCCCACTGGTAGGTGGTGGGGGCTTTGTCAAAGATGAGTTGGTTGAGGAATTGAGGTTTTGCTTCTGAAATCTCAATTCTGTTCCATTGATCTATATGCCTGTTCCTGTACCAATACCAAGCTGTTTTGATAATTGTAACTTTATAGTAAAGTTTGAAGTCTGGTATTGTGATACCACTTGCTTTGTTTTTTTTGCGGAGGATTGTTCTGGCTATTCTTGGATGTTTGTGTTTCCAT